>NC_080543.1:26123441-26415941 GCF_028640845.1 Ahaetulla prasina | reverse complement strand
ATTATTATTATTATTATTATTATTATTATTATTATTATTATTATTATTATTATTATTCATTAAACATGAAACTCAGTCAACTGAACATTCAAAAAGGCATCACAAATACCATTGATTGGTGCTGATGGTTGATACGGATTGCTGCCAGGGTCCCAGATATCAACCAAGTACCTTAAGATATATGATGTTCCAAGTAGCACAGTTTTTTGCAGTTTTGCTGGTGTTATTGCAGGAAGTTGCAATTTGTTGATGTATCTTATAAAATTCTTGGACATAGTACCAAGTGCCCCGATGACAACGGGTATCACTGTTACATGTTTCATCCACAGCCATGTAGTTTCGATGGCTAGGTTGCAATATTTCATGATCTTTTCCAGTTCTTTTTCTTCAACTCTGGCATCTCCTGGTACCGCGATGTCAATAAATTGTACGTTTTGGTTTTCCACAACTCTGATATCTGGCGCGTTGTGTTCCAAGTGAAGATCTGTCTGTATTCGAAAGTTGTTGTTGTTTTTGCTGTTGTTGTTATTACTACTACTACTATTACCACTATTTATTATATGCTGTATTAGAGAGCTGGAAGGGTTTACCATTATTATTTGGTTTGGTTTGTTGCACAGTCAGCCGGATGTTTAGACTGGATGTGGCATTTTTATCCATCTATTCTCAAGCATAGGCAGATATGATTTAATGGCTACTATTATTATGAAAGTTGGAGGTGCTGTGTTCAGAGAGTTGGAAAGGGGCATTTAATTATTATGAGCCATCCCATGGTCAGCCAGATGTTCAGATTGGATTTGGCATTTTTTTATGCCTTTCGACTCCTTTCCAAGGACAGGCAGATGTGCACGTTTGTCACTATTGGGTTTTTTTGTGCTTTTGAATCAGTATTGATTTCTCAATATTCTGAGAATGCTCAATACTCTTAATATTGATTCAACAGTTCTCTGAACTGTTACTGAACTGAACTGTTATCCATATACTGTGTGGTGGGTTGGGCTGAGAGAGAGTGACTGGCCCAAAGTTACCCACTGAGGCTTTCATATCTAAGACTAAGAACTCACAATTTCCTAGTTTTTAGGCCAGCACCTTTACTATTATACCAGGCTAGCTCTCTTTGGGACACATATTTTAAAACGATTGGAAACCCAATCTGTTGACAAGTGAAGAATGAAAGCTCTCCTGACATATAATCGTCTAAGACAATGATGGTTAACATTTTTGGCACCAAGTGCCAAAACTGGAACACATGTGCACACACCGGAGCACCGGAACCCAGGAGAGCAGCTGGTGATGGCGCGTGTGCCCACAGGTTCACCATCACGGTCCTAAAATGGACATGGTTTATAAAGTTCTTCCTAAGGTGCACTAGAATCTGCCTTTCTGGAATTTAAAACAGTCAATCCCAATCTGAATCTCATCACATTTGTGGGCTTTTAATTCTTGGCCTTAGTTATGTTAGGGGATTCTGGGAATTAAAAATCACACCTGGAGGCTGCCCAGGTTGCTCAAGGATGCTAAGGATCATTTTGTGGTGTTCTGGATAGAAGCTAGGTTGTGGTTCTCAGCATTGGGGAAAGCTAAATGCACGACAATATACTGTCACATTTTATTTTACAACTCTTCATATAATACCGCTTTCAAGTGGGCAGCGATTGCTACAGTAGTGCTTAAAAGTTTGTGAACCCTTTTGAAACCCTTTCTCCAGACAAGTCCTAAAACTAAATAAATAAATTAGGCCAATTAAACTAATTAGTCAAAAAGTTTATGCTTGTTCATTTATTTATTGAGGAAAAAGATCCAAAGTTACATATTTGTGAATGGCAAAAGTACATTTATCCGACACACATACTCATTTAAGGACATGCCTGAAAAATTGTGGGAAGAAGCGAGAAAAAAATGTTAATCATTTCTTTCACTTTCTCCAGAGTTCTCAGTTCAGCTCTTTGGAACATATGGGACAAAATATTTTCCCCTTAGTTACTGCTCAGTCGTTACTGCTGATTTTCTGCCCTTTGTTACTGTCCGCTATTCTCAACATCAACTTCAAGCTTAATGATTGGATATAGGACACACTAAAATCTAAATTAACCTATCACATTTTCCACTGCTGAGTTTTGGGAACCCAATTAGATGGTTAGCTTCATAGTACAGTACTGGTAGTCCTTGGTTAATGGCTGTTCTATTTAACGGCTGCTCAAACTTATTATAGCCCTGCAAAAAATAACTTTACAACTGATCCTTTAACTTATGACCATCATAGCTTTCACACAATCACATGTTCACCATTTGGGTGTATTGCAACCAGTGCACATTTAATTATGATGGTTGCAGTATCTCCATTTGTGGGCTTCATAACCAGCATCCAACAAGCAAAATTAATGGAGAAGCCAGCAGTAAGTCACAAGTTGTAATAATGTTGTGCTTAATGACTGTAGGTAATTCACTTAATGACCAGTAATTGGTAATTTATTGTTATTCATATAAATCAAATTACAGTTTCCAATGGTAGTTATTGATTCCAATTGATTAATTATTAACAACCTCTTGAATTTTCTAAGTAAACATCCAGATATAAAAGAGAATTTCTGGATAAAAAAAGAGAATTAAGAAGTTTTAAGAGACACCAAGTTTTGCAAAAAAGAAAAGAAAAGAAAAGAAAAAAATTGAGGTTGGGAGGAAAAGAATCCAGTACAAAAATGAATATATCTCAGTGGCTAAATATTGACAATAAATGGGGAAATTATCAAGGAATGGAATAGAAAGAAAAAGCCTAAGAAGTAGGATATCATGTTTGGACTGCAAAAAATATCAATGTATATAAATGTAGAATGTTATGTGAGAATGGGGGACAAACTTCTGATTTGCAGATTTCATTTTTAATTCCTATTTGTCGGTAAACATTCATTTACTATCAGCATAAGTCTATATTGGCTTAGATCTCAACACTCCAGACACGATAGAATATTATTCTGACCTTTTGATTGTGACTATGAGGACTGGTTTTGCTGGGAACGATTTATGTGAAGGTTATTGGAACACTCCAGATTAACAAACTCTAAATTTTCAGAATTAGATGCTGAAAAAGTAATTTAGGCTCCAAAGCAAAATTGATTGAGAACTTGGGAAAATGTGCAAAGGAGTTGCGCTTAATGTAATTATCCTTTTGATTCATACTGTATTACTGTAATTTACCTGGCAAAATTACATAGTCAATAGGATTTTGGTTCATCATATTCAGTTTCTAAAATTATTGTAGAATAGAATATTACACTTTTAAAAATATGTTGATAATGTTCTTTTCTATGGTTTAGGGTCTGTTTGGTGTACCAGAACTCAATTGTCCAGAAGGATTTCAAGAAGCTCAAAAAAACTCATTGCAAGAAGCAGAACGACTGGTCCAAAAAGCATGCCTTACACCTCCTGGGAAAGAGGTTGTAATGGTTTTTGATCAGCTCTCTGATGCTTTATGTAGAGTAGCAGATCTGGTAAGACAATATTACATCTTTGAAACTGTGTTTTGTTAATCTATTGATACTGGTATATTTCTAGGTTAATTTGAATTCTGTAACTTTCTGAAATGTAACATGAAATAATTATAAATTAGTGTACAAACCCATGCTTCTATGGAAGGTTTCATTCATTTTTTTCTATGTAATCAAATCACCTCAATGTAGTTTTTGCACAGTGGTCATTCACGTCTGTTTTCAGTCCAGTTTTGTTCAGCACCCATCTATTCTTGATCATCCTGATTTACCACACATAGTCATTAACTATCCCACTATATTTACTTACTTTAAACATACTTTTGTTTCTCTTGACATATCTTTCATACAGTAGAGCAGAGGTGTCAAACTCGCATCATCACGTGACATAACGTGACTTTTTTTACCTTTGCTAAACCGGATGTGGGTGTTGCCAGCGCATGACACATCTGGCCCGTGGGCCGTGAGTTTGACACCCCTGCAGTAGAGCAATCAGCAGACTGCTCTTCTACACAGTCTGAAACATTTGTTCTTTTAGCATACTGTTTTAGGGGCTAAGACAGCTGAGCTTGTCGATCGAAAGGTCGGCAGTTCGGCGGTTTGAATCCCTAGTGCTGCCGTGTAACGGGGTGAGCTCCCGTTATTAGTCCCAGCTTCTGCCAACCTAGCAGTTTCGAAAGCACGTAAAAATGCAAGTAGAAAAAATAGGGACCACCTTTGGTGGAAAGGTAACAGCTTTCCGTGCACCTTTGGCGTTGAGTCATGCCGGTCACATGACCATGGAGACGTCTTCGGACAGCGCTGGCTCTTCGGCTTTGAAACGGAGATGAGCACCGCCCCCTAGAGTTGGCAACGACTAGCACATAAATGCGAGGGGAACCTTTACCTTTACTCTCTGCTATCTTTTCATCACCATTACCAAGGAGACATACTAATGTAATATGTTCTTCTCTTCATTCCTTCTTAGTTCTGAATCATTCAGGGGGGTTTTCCTATCATTTCCCCACAAGTGCAAGGTTCACATTTTTGGGGTGAGTGGGTATCAACCTAGTAACAAGAAATGATTGATTGAGTTGTTGTCTGAATCTGATATTATGGGCTGAGAGAATAACTGGCCCCAGGTTACGTTTCATGCCTAAAGATTTCCCCCCCAGATTTTTTAAATACCGTAATAGATATGCATATGTTAGAACTTGTTATCTGTTGCATGTACATATTGTCAAACAGCCGCTTGACAGTATTTACGGTAGAACATTTACTGGTCTTGTATACAGTCTTGCCTTGAAACTGTCATGAACAATGAATCTACAAATTTTTTCTTCAACTATGTTACAGAAATATTAAGGTAAGGAATAATTTTAGTTGTAGCTCTTTGAAAACTCATATATGAACGTTTCAAATCATGTGCAATGTTTATTGCAATTAGCAATACTTTGGTGTTTTTGTTTTTACAAACAATGCAATATTTTCTCATCTTTTTGTGCTTTCATATTTTTTTTACTGTAACAGGCTGATTTTGTGAAAATAGCCCACCCTGATCCTGCTTTCAGAGATGCTGCTGAGGAAGCCTGCAGAAGCATTGGTACTATGGTAGAAAAGTATGCTTCATTCAATATTTTAAAATTTGTATCAACCGTCCACAATTATCTTCCAGATGTGTGAAACTTATCCTCCCCATGTTTCTAAGCAGCCTGGATATTATTTGAGAATACTTGGAACTGAGATCGGTGTACCTGAAAGGTGCTCAGATTGGGGAAAGCTGGTTTGTCTGGTTAATCTGTGCTGCAGTGATGGATAACTCGACAGCAGAAAATAGCACCTAACAACATTGGCTGAGTTTTAAAAAATGCTAAGCAGGGTCAAATCTACTTAATATTAGGATGGATAAACTTGTTAAGGAATTGCCAGCCAGATTGAAGGGGGGGGGGGTCAAGCAAGGATCTAACTTGGAGCCACTGTGCAGCCACAAATGGCATAAGTGTGACTTTCCCTGAAATATAAAGCCTTATCTGATCATTTCCCAGGGGAGGGCAAGCAGTCTGGTGAGATTCTTATAACATAGGTGATAAACAATAAAATTATAGCCTGAATCTATTCATGAATGGTTCAGATTGTTTGTGCCTGGCAATACAACTGGAAATAGTCTTATACAATTTCTTAATGAGTTCTATAATCATTGAGGTTGATTCAAAGTAGAATGTGTGCCTCTATTACTCACTAATCAATAGCAAGGTATTCTAATTTATTCCCATGAAGTAAAGTCTAGTCTACTAGGAAAAAAAAAATATTTCAAAAGAAAAGCCATAGTGAAATTATAGGTTTTTATAATGAATTATAAGAGCTAATATATGTTTCTTGAAACTATATTCAGTAATTGAAAAAAAGTTGAGTGGCTATAAAAGTGATGACTAACCTTTTCCAGACCTAGTGCCCAAAGCGCCTGAACCACCAAAATGCAATGCGTGTGCGGGCCTGCGTATGCGGCCCACCCCCCCATGCATGCATAAGCACCCCCCCCGCATGCAGTTCATCCCTGTGCATGTGTGGCAGAGACCCGGAGACCAGCTGGCCAGCAGGAGGAATGCGCGCATGCATGATGGAGCTGAGCTGGGGCGACGGCTCGCGTGCCCACAGACAGGGCGCTGCATGCCACTTCTGGGACACATGCCATAGGTTCGCCATCGCTGGACTATAAGGTTGCTTGTCAGATTAATCAGTTCTTATATTGTTCACACATAGTGATTGGCAACAAGTATGATTTGTTTTTTGCAATATGTGAAACAATCCATTATGCCCTAATCATACATGAACCAGACCTTTAAGTTGCATAAAACAAAGGTCTACCTTACCATTACATGTATACTGGTTTACTGAAATCCAACCCAGGGAGAGAAAGGAAGAGGGGAAAAAAAGTAAAGTAGTCTATTTCCCTTACATTCTGTGTTCTTGCCCCTGCTTCCCCAAAAGCCATACTTTTTCCTGCCTTAAAAAAAATGGAAAAATCAGAGAGAAAACACAGGAAGGCAGTAATTGAATAATTGGATGAAAATATCATGCGGATGTTCTGCAAAAAGTGAGTGTATAAAATATGGTAATTCCACATTAACATCCAAGATTGGAATCACTCTAGGATTATATTTCCTGTTGCCTTCTTCATCATTTTAATAAGTTGCTACATACAGGGGTGAAATGTAAAATTTGTTACTACTTGTTCTGTGAACCAGTAGTAACAGGTGTGGGGGGGTAATGTGACTGGGTGGGAGTGGCCAACTTTTTTTTTTTACTTTTAAAAGCATTTTTTCCACAACCTCTTCAGTTGAAGAGGTTGTAAAAAAATGCTTTTAAAAGCCTATGATGATCAGGCAACTCAGTTGGGATCGCCAGAGGAAAAAAAGCTTTTAAAGGGTTCTGACAATCCCAGCTGAGTTGCCTGATCGCCAGAACCTTTTAAAAGCATTTTTTTACAACCTCTTCGGCTGAAGAGGTTGTTTAAAAAATGCTTTTAAAAGGTTCTGCGATCAGGCAACTCAGCTGGGATCGCCAGAGGAGCCTTTTAAAAGCTTTTTTTTTTTTACAACTTCTTTGGCCGAAGAGGTTGTAGAAGAAATGCTTTTAAAGGGTTCTGACAATCCCACCTGAGCCGTGGGATCATCAGAGGCTTTTTTTTACTTTTTTTTACTTTTAAAAGCATTTTTTCGGCTGAAGAAAAAATGCTTTTTTTAAAAAAAAGCCTCTGATTATTTGCCGGGGGGGCAGGGATTTTTGCTACCGGTTCTCCGAATCACCTGCCGCCATCGCTACCGGATTGGGTGATCCAGTCTGAACCGGGAGCATTTCATCCCTGCTTACATACCTTGGAGAATGCTGGGGGGGGAAGTATTTGTGATGTAAATTGCTTTTGCTGTCTTCTTTCTGCTGGCTATGTCTGTGATAACTTTTTCTGAAGTTGAATGAGTTTATAAAGAAAGAAAATACAGAAACTAATAATACCTCATCGTAAATGTAATACTGACTATATTTTTTATATTTCTAGATTAAACACAAATGTAGATTTATGTCAAAGTCTGAGAAGATTGTTAATTGATAAAGATGTTATGGATTCTCTTGACCCTGAAACAAGGTACATTTTAATTGATACAGTAAGAATTTTCTTGTAATGTTCAAAGTGAATATGGAATACTATATTCCACTAGATCAGCACACGTTACTATAGAACATATTGTGAATTTGTTTCACGCTGTATAATATCTATGAATGCATTATTTATTCCAGTCTTGAAGCATTTTTACTAAACAATGGATATTTGCAAGTGCTATTATTTGCATTGATACCCCTATTATTTCCATTTTTCTCCTTTGATAGCCGTTCCTTTCTTCAACTGCATCATTTAATGTCATTTCAAAACCTACTTCCAATTCTGATTACAAAGAAACCTTTCAAAAATTTCATCTTGTTGATCATATTTGGCATTCTTGATTACTCTGGACTGCTTAAATTATTTTTGGTTTCTATTTTAGCTTAGTTCTGGTTTTTTTTTCCCGTTTTTTTTCTGGAGGCAGGATTGACATTTTGTTTTTGTATTCCTTTTCCTGTATGCTTCTTACCATAGTTGACTAAGGCTATACTCAACCTAGTATAAAAATTTGGCCAACAAGACAATGAAATAATGCACATATATGGCCATGTACATACCAGAGGTGAAATCCAGCAGGTTCTGACAGATTCTGGAGAACTGGTAACGGAAATTTTGAGCAGTTTGGAGAACCGGTAGTGGAAATTTTGAGTAGTTCGGAGAACCGGCAAATACCACCTCTGGCTGGCCCCAGAGTGGGATGGGAATGGAGATTTTGCAATATCCTTCCCCCAGGAGTGGAGGGAATGGGGATTTTGCAGTATCCTTTCCCTGGAGTGGGGTGGGAATGAAAATTTTGCAGTATCCTTCCTCTGCCACGCCCACCAAGCCACGCTAACAGAACCGGTAGTAAAAAAGTTTGGATTTCACCACTGGTATATACAGATCAAATGAAATAATATGTTTCGTTTGATCCACGAAGTATGGTTGCCTTAATTTTTGGCAGATTTAGTTTCTTTTTAATTGTTTAAAAAGTGGCTTGTGCTAGAGGTTATAACTGAATAGGATAAAACATGCAGCAGTCTTGATTTTGAAGAGGAGATCCTCTTCAAAATCAAGACTACTGTATATTTTATCCTATTCAGTTGCAACCTGTAGCATAAGCCACTTTTTAAACAATTAAAAAGAAACTAGATTCTGAGTGTAGATGGATGTGTCATACCTGCTTGCCACTTCTTAAAAAGTTACACCTTTTCCTGGGATCATCACGCAATCACAGGGAAAATGATTAATTTAAGTAAGAGCTGATAGATGGAAGGTGTGTGCTTATGTGTGCTTTGAATAATCTCTTCTCTTTTGAATTCAGATTACTTTATTGTCCTATTAACTAAGACGTATAAAGAAGCATATTCCATTATCTAAAAGATAGATACATATAAATGATTATTTGTTTCCAGCATCATCTGTCAGTCAATAAATTACAAACAATAATATTGTTGTGTTTAGTTATCTGGCATCTATTTGCAGTATTTCTCTAGTAACTATAATATTCCTGATAACTAAGGTTGCATGCTAACTTAAAACAAGCAATATTTACTTGCTGTGCTGTATTTCTAAATATATAGTCATAAAACTGAAGGGGCATGTCTTAATTTTAAATGAATTTCTATCAAATACAGCAATTAAATAATAGCACAAATTGTACACATCTTTGTTTTTCATATGATGCTATGAATAAAGAAACAAGTAGGCTGCAGTAGGTAGCTGCTTAACTTTCGTAAGCTTTGTTGAACTGAATAATTTTTGTACCTGCATGACTTAAATTCCCTTCTTAGTATTTGATTTGTAACATTTGGTTTATTTTTTAACATTTTCTGACAATGGAATTTTATTCTTTTAGGCGAGTGGCAGAGCTTTTCATGTTTGATTTTGAGATCAGTGGTATTCATTTGAATGAAGAACAGGTATTTATTATTTACAAAAATTGAAGTAGGCAGTCATTTTGATGCCACATATTCCTTAACTAGGTGGCTTGCAATAATGAAAAAACAGCCAATTAAAAACAATTGTTACGTTGTATATCTTCATACTGCCATCAACTCCATTTGCAGTGTTTCATATCACTCATACTTCTAGAATAAATTTTAAATTTGAATAGAGTGGGGACAATCCTGACTTTATTTATTGGTTTATTTTATTTAGTAAATTTATTTGCTGCCCATCTCACCACAAGTTAACTCTGGATAGGTTACAACATGGGAGGCAAGCAGTTCCAGAGTGACAGTGTTGCCACCAAGAAAATTTTCCTCATTTTTGACCAATTTCTATTTGGTATGCATTTTGCGTGGAGTACAGCGGTCCTGAAAATCATGAGGACCCAAGCCATAAAGGGCTCTATAGGTAATAACCATCACTCTGAATTAGACCTGATACCCATTATCAGCTGCCTCAGTTCTCGTAACACATGTGTTACACCTCAAGCATTTGCTGGAAACCAGTTGGATCCATAAGTTGTCTAGTGTAGATACGCTAAATATTATGCTTTCTGAGCTTGGTTGTTTTCTTGCATTACCAAACTAGGCAATGTCATCAGTGCTGGAAAGGAATGGGTTTTAATCTCATTTTATGTACTAGTGGCTTGCCCTGTCAATGTTGATGGTTCCTTGATTAGGCTATTGTTTACAAATTGGCCCTCAACCGGCACATAGTATTAATTGCTGGTGAAATTTATGGATGCTACTATTTTCAGTGTTTTCTGTAAGTATTTTAATATATTTACATATTATGAAATGTATGAAAAAATATCTATTTTATGTTTTTCCCTTATTTACAGCGCAGGGATGCAGTAAATCTTAATGTCAAGATTTTGGATTTATGTAATGAATTTCTCCTGGGGTCTCATCTTCCAAACAAGATTGAGAAGCATGTGTTACCAGAACACATTCGCCATAACTTTGCAGTTGAAGGCAGTTTTGCCCAAATCAGTTGTCTCAGTGCAGAAAGTCCAGATGATTTGGTATGTATGCATAAAATATAGCCCAATATGGTTTGCATAATTGTTTAGCAATACACATGAATAGCTTTATAAATGGTCATCTTTACAGTGTACCATTTTAAAAGGAGCAAAATAAATCATCCAAGTAGTAGAACCAGGACAGGAGTATTTTCTGTAACTTGAAGTGAGGCATATTCAGATTATTATAAATTGTTTTTAAATTTACATCTGCTACAGTGTATAAAGTGGACGGGATGGCGGGTTAAATTGTTACGATTAAAAAAGGACAAAAGATGCTGCTAATTCTCCTTCATTTTATTATAATATTCTCTACATATTGGGGCACTTGTGGAAGCATCAGTAGTAAGTAGAAGGAAAATTCAAATTTCAATCTCCAGAGGTGAAGCCAACAGAAAACATTTAACTACACAATTTCTAACTAGAAGACTTCTTTTTGTGGGATCCTTGGTGCTCTTTGAGCTTGGTTGTTTTCTTGCAGGCATTTCATTACCAAACTAGACAATAGTTTGCTCTCATTTTATATACTAGTGGCTTAACTCTGTCAGTGTTGGTAGGTTTCTTGATTAGGCTTTTGTTTACCAATCAGCCATCAACAGGCACATTGAGATCAACTATATCTACACACCATTCAAAAGAGACAACCCAAAAGCTAAAAAGGAAATAAAAAGACCAAAACCAGCAATCAACATCCAGATGAGAGATTAACACCAAGATTTAACACTAGCAATAATCAAGTAAATAATATCCCAATCAAGGAACTACCAGCTCAGAAAAATAAGCTAACAGTAAGCAACATCCTAATCAAGAACTCAGAGCTCCCAGGTTTCTTCTTATGTTAACAGAGTGTACCCTGGTGAGCTAGAGGATGCTTAATATGGAAATACGTTGAAGGACAAAGGAAGCAAGGAAGAGAAAAGAATCAATTGTAAACAAAGAAGTCCTGTATTTTCTTTTCCGATCAAAAATTGAGACCTCTGCCTTGTTTCTGATAGAAAGCGGTCAAAGATGCTTATGTCTGGGGCTGCCAACCTTAATAACCAAAGCACCCATTCAGTAGTGAGGCAAAGGAGGCAAGAATCAAAATGCCCCTTAGCATGATGCCATTATTTCCCAGATGGGCATGTGATTTGAGAAACTCCATTACAACCAGTGGTGGGCTGCTGCCGGTTCAGACCAGTTTGGGTGAACTGGTAGTTGCAACCTGCCGTCCTATTTAGCCTTATTTTTTAAGCTCTGTGCATGTGTGAAAGCCGAGTGTGTAAGCAACGCGCATGCGCAGGTCGTCAAATTTTTGGTGCTGGGTGAACAGGTTGTTAATTCATGTGCCGCCCACCTCTGATTACAACTAGAAACACTCCTGTAGAATAAATGGGTGTAGGAATTTGGTCTGGTAGGGGTATTGTTAATTTACAAGAATGAACTAGAATGTACAGGAAAGCCGAATGATAGGTTTCTTTCATCACCTGCCTCCAAGGAAAAGGAGAACCTTTCAGAATTAAGGGACCAAGCAGAGAAACACAACATTATTTATATTGCAGAAGAGGTCAACTCTGGTGTACTTTTTCTGGCTTTTGGTATTTTTTTGGTGGTGCTAAAGAAAAATGAAGATTGGAGCGCTATTCTGAACCTCAGGCATAGGAATAAAATAGAGTCATCGGGCATTAAAATTTTAGGATTCATGCATTAAACTCAATTATGAAAGCCTTCCTACTGGTTCTGAGAATTTGATTGAGGCTTAATTATACAACACAGCAGAGTCTTCCAGCATCAGAAGTTCTTCTGGTTTGTAAATTGGAGCAATCATTTGCCGTTCAGAGCATTCCCTTTCAGGCCTTGCGTTAGATGTGGCTGAAGGGAAAATGATTTCTCAGGGGGACAGGAAGCTTAACCTTGTCTTGTAGGAAGAAAAGGGGGTGTTAACTCTTTCCAGCTCTTTTCTCTTGGCTATATCTTCTGACAACCTGTGAGAGAGGTCAGGCTGCCCCGAAAATTGCTAGCACCTGTGCAGCACCCTTCTTTTTAAGCCTTCTCACCAATTCACTTATCAGCACAGCCAAGCTGACTATAAAAGCTGTGATACACATGAGGGAAGGAAAGGGTATGTTGGTGGAAGTAAAGCAACCAGAAAGAGATGGAGTTTTCTAGCAGCACTTGCAAGAGTTGGAGTAGCAGGAGTAGCAGCAGCAGTGGGGAAGAGTGGAGAATAGTAAGGAACAGTAGGTGGTGAGTTCTTAAGTGTGTTGTTTAAGGACTTGTATTATTAACTCTTTTGGTGTCTTGAAGCCACCAAATCAAACTATGCAGTGGTATAGTTTAAAACACCCCGTGACACAGCCGAATAGGTACTTTGTAATAAATACAAAAAAAGGAATAAAAATACAAGATACATACATAAAAATAGTCTTATTTGTTATATGTAACAATATTGATCAGTCTTTTCATTGTGATAATGAGCTATCACAAGAGGGAGAACAGATGGGCATTGCACCTGAAATCTGATAATTGAGGTCAACAAATTGAGGGCATAGTTGTAAACTCTTTATTTTTTGGAGTTACTCTAATATAGAAGCCCTTTTATACAGGCAGATGATAGTTTAACTGTCAGTAATTTAGTGTTAAATTTATGTTTTTACCGACAAAGAAATAAAGGGAAACTAGTATAGATCTATTTCAAGCTATTTAGCGCTCATCAGCTAGCCATACCCTTCTGGGATTTGAACCCAGGCTACTTGCATATTAGGTAGATGTATTAACCTCTAAGCCACAGGTTCTCCTCCCTTTGTCAGGTATACCAGGGGAAAGATTTTTTGTCAGGGCAAGCTGGTCTACCCAATTATGGGATGGAAGCAGTATGCTGTCTTCCATAAATGGGTAGAACAGGTTGACCTGACAAAAAACACTTGTCAGTGTTTTGTTATCATTTATTTTGGTTTTAATTATGCTTGTGTCTATGTGTATCCATTGCTTTTATTGTTGTTTAATACTAGGTACGTGAAGTCGCCTACAAAGTTTTTCTATACCCGAATGGTCAGCAACTGCAATGTTTAGATGAACTGCTTGCCAGTAGAAATACTCTGGCCCAGTTAGTTGGCTATGATACATTTGCTCATCGAGCCCTTCAGGGAACAATGGCCCAGACCCCAGGTAAATGCATCTTTGCACTGAAAGAGAATGAAGAGATGGGAGCCAGTGCTAGCTATGCAAACTACTGCATGGAATTAGGACCGACTTTTTGCTAGCAATATAATGACTACTTTTTGTAATCGTCTAAAAGTTTATGGGATTTTATTTTTTTTAAAAAATAACTTTTTGCTAGAGTAGATTGCCACCTCGGCATACTATGATCAACATTGTAAATTAATTTGATCTTTAAGAAACAAATTCCAAATAACCAAATGTCAATAAAATCTTTAAATGGAAGCACTGTTATTGTTTTATACTTTGTTATTAATATTTTTGCATTGATTATTGATACATATTAAATTTGCTGTTTTTGTGTGTATAGGTTCAGGGAATAGTCTAGTTTAAGGCTGAAGTTTCCATGTTTTGGTTTAAATACTAATACAGGTAGTCCATGTTTAACAACCACAATTGGCACTGGCATCTCTATCCCTAAGCAAAACAGATGCTAATTCTACCTCCTTACTTTCCAGCTCAAAACTGAGAAGATTAAACAGTTTCACATTTTTGTTTTTTGTTTGTTTTCTAACTGCTCTCCCACCTTTGGAATGCTCATCTTGAAGCTGGGATAATTAAGGAATTAATGTTTATATATTACATTCATTGGAGAGAAAGGGATTACAAGAGAATAATCATATACACAAGGGAAAGACGTATCAAAAGTAATTGACTGAGACCAGCAGTCATGAGCACACACTGCACAAATAGTGCAGTTCTCCCCCCTTCACAAAATGGTCTGTTTGTGTAATATGCTAGCAACTGCCAGAACATTGCTTTTGTTGCATATTATCTATAGTGTGCCTGCTTCTCATAATTCTTTTCTCTCCAAACTTTCTGCAAGGGACAATAAAAAGAAAAACAACATATCAAGCAGAGTACATAAACTGATTATAAATGACTATCATGTAACACAGTGGTGGGTTTCAAAATTTTTTACTACCAGTTCTGTGGGTGTGTCTTGGTGGGCGTAGCAAGGATAGAATACTATAAAATCTCCATTCCCTCCCCAATCCAGGGGTAGGATACTGTAAAATCTCCATTCCGTCCTCAATCCAGGGTAAAGATACTGTAAAATCCCCATTTCCTCCCCAATCCAGGGGAAGGATACAGTAAAATCTCCATTTTCTCCCCACTCCAGGGGAAGGGTACTGCAAAATCCCCATTTCCCAATCAGCTGGGATTTGGGAGGCAGGGAATAAATGGGGGCGGGGCCAGTCAGAATTTTTACTACCGGTTCTCTGAACTACTCAAAATTTCAGCTACCGGTTCTCCAGAACTGGTCAGAAACTGCTGAAACCCACCTCTGATGTGACAGGATTGACACCTTTTCTCCCCTAGAAGTCAGGGTTTAAGCTTCCTGTTTCATGGAAAAACCCTCTTCCCTTCAGCCATGTCTGATGCTAGGCTAAAAGGCAACAGTACCCTTGTAACTTCAAACAATAACTGAATAAGGTAGCTGGCAAACAACAACTACCATAACCAGGTTTTCATCTTATATGCAGTCTTAAACATCACTGTTTATTAAATGGTGCCCATTTTATTTGTGTCCATCTCCACAGGGCTCAAAATAACCTTTGTTATCTTCAGAGATTTGGATTTATATACCAATATATTTTCAGTTTTAGTATTGTTTATAGCAATTTTGAGTACTGAAATACTGATTACTAATATATTCAGCCTTTTTCAGTGTGATTTTAATTCAGTTTTTAATTATAGGCAGTTTAGTAAATATGTTTATTTTATATAAAGCCTAAAGTTGTGTTATTATTTCTCAAAAGTTTCTTATATTTCTTTTTTTTAGAGACAGTAATGCAGTTTCTGACAAAGCTTTCGGATAAATTATCCAGCCGGTGAGTCCTTTTTTCAAATTTAATTTTATTAATTAAGTGAGCAATTTCGTCTTGTATCAAGGCAAAAATCCTTTTATAATTTTATACTAATACAAACACTTATAGAACCAGCTTGGTGTAATATTAATTTATCAGCTAGAAATTAGGAGACCTGAGTTCTACTTCTGCCTTAGGCACAAAGCCAGCTAGATGAACTTGAGCCACTCAGGCTCTGTCCTAAGACAGTGATGAGTAATTTCTGAAATCTTAATTATTTTCTAATAGAAGAAGGAAAGATTCCCATATAATTTCTTAGTATTATATGTTGTTGAAACAGTCAAAGAAATGAAGAAATTGCATTTCTCTCTCTGATAACATTTTATTCTGTTTTTGCTTAAGTTATATTTATCTTTATACAAATTAATTAAAATTATTTAAAGAAAAGTTAATTATAAAATTGTTTTGTAGCACTCAAAAGGATTTTGAAATGATGGAAGGTATGAAAATGAAACTATATCCGTTCAAATCAGTAAGTGATGCATTTTCCCCCCTTATAACTAATCTAAGTTGAACCATAATTTGAAAAATATTTTCAATAATTACAACAATAAATTGACTTGATGTATAACTTTCCTTTTTATTTTTGTATTCATGTCATTTCAACATTTGGTTTCAGTATTAATATTTTTAAGAAATAGCATGCTGCAAGATAGATACTGCTTTCACTATAACAAATAAAAACTTAAGATAGAAAATATAATATGGTATCTTAAATTAGACCTATTCAGGGTTGATATAAGGTTCAGAAGAATGAGATCAGACTTTGAAAAACTGCACAAATTTTATAAAGTTAACTGGGTCATTATCTTTTTTTTGTTTCTGCCTTTGTTTCTGTTTTTGTATATTTTTAATACTTTAATTATGTAGACTTAATAAAATAGTGCGTGTATTCAAAAACTAGGGCTAAAGTTTTCAAAAACACAACCCTATGTAAAGTATATTACAATATCATTCATAATAAGTTAACCACCGATGTGATACCTACTAAAATACTCTGTTAGTGTTTCAAAATTTGGTTTCTTTCATTTTCAGAAATTAATGCCTTGGGATCACCCATACCTTAGTGGTATCTTGCGTGCTGAGAGGTGAGCATTGGGTCCTTCTGTTAACCTCTGTGGTTTTTTAGTTATTATTAAGAGTTGTTAGGCATGAAAGATTAGGTTCAGTCTCTGATAACTCTTTTTTTGGGTTCTTCCTGCCCAAATAAGATATTTTTCCACGTCAATACCTTAAATTGGAACTTAAAACTAAAAAGAGCAGCGAAATCTACCAATAATCACTTTAATTATCTTCAGAGTCAGTTCGGAGGATCCTATAATTGCAGTGAATTATTTTGGAAGGGCAAGGAAACAGGTAAATCTTATTATCCGGTACAGCAAAATCTTTTCAGCTTTGCTCTATTATTACGGCAATAGCATTTTCAGATACTTCAACACTAGGGGGAGTTCTTGCCTAAATTTCATTATTTTTTTCACAACTGAAAAGTTTTATTTTGGATGAGCAGTCTTTTAGATCACGTACTAGTAATGTGATTTGCATTCTACTCAGAATTGCATTTTTTAATAATGGTCTGTGATACTATTGCTTTTGCTCTCTATATTAAAATCCCCTCAGTACTATATTTTTGAAGAACCATGAAACAGGGGTCTTTAGAGAGGCATTTAGAGATATCCGAAGGCTTTTGGTGCCCAGATGGTGCCACATTAGGGACTTTTTGTTATTTCAGTTTATACAATTAATTTTGTGTATTTTAATATAATATTGTAATTGTAAACTGCTTTGGGTTTTCAGAGAAGCATATAAGCTGAAGTAATGCAATTAAATTAATAAATGACTTCTAAAAAAAATAAAGCTTTTGAGAAAAATAAGTTTGCTGCATATATTTAAAAATTGCTAGACCGTTTTTAATTAATTTAAGATGTGTATTTTCTTGTACCAGAAACAGGCAATGTGAGGCTTTAGAATTTGAACCCCAGACACAGTGAAAACCCCTTAATCTCCCAACACATAGACAGAGTCAACAATAGTTTCAACTGAGAAACTAAGAAACCTAGTCCAAGCTAAACAAAAAATGCTGGGGGATTTCTGGAAGTTTGGCGTTCAGACAGGTCAGCCATCCATAGACACTTAAAGATAAACCAAATTTACACACCATTCAAAATACACACTAAAAAAGGTAAGAAGAAAACAAAAAGACCAGAACACATCATGTCCAGCAGCCTGATAAGTGGGGATTAATAGCAGACAAATAAACAAGCTGGAAACAATATCCTTATCAAGAAAGTACAAGGAGAAAACCACACACCCTACCAACACTGGCAGGGCAAGCTATTGTATAAAAACAGGGAGCAAACCCAACACTCACTAGCACTCATGATGTTACCTATTGTACCCTATGACTATCATTAAGTGTTGTATCTTAGAACAGGGGTCTCTAACCTTGGCAACTTTAAGTCTGGTGGACTTCAACTCCCAGAAAACTCCAGCCAGCTGGCTGGGGTATTTTGGGAGTTGAAGTCCTCCAGGCTTAAAGTTGCCAAGGTTGGAGACCTCTGCCTTAGAATTCTTGATGATCTTTTTATGTACACTGAGAGCATATGCACCAAGACAAATTCCATGTGTGTCCAATCACACTTGGCCAATAAAAAATTATATTCTATTCTATTTGGGTAATGAAATGTTTGTAAGCAAATAATCAAGCCCAGAGAGCACCAAGGACTTAGTTCAACCCTGAGCTACATATATTCTCTTCTATTGGATTTTAGAATGTAATTTATTAGCACGACTTAATTTTAATTAAACATGCTCAGGCGTCTGAGACTCCAATCCTGTATATAGATATTTGACAATAAGTCCTACAGGACAGATTAAGACATAATTATGAATCAATTAGGACTGGTCTGTGCATGGACTAGCAAATTTCCAGTCTTGATTGAAAAAGTGCTTGAGGATACAATTCACAAGCTTTTGATAGACTGTATTTCTTACTAAGGCTGTAATTGTATGTTTGGGAATAAATCTCATGAAGCTGAGTAGGGTTTCCTATGTTTGCTTATTTAGAAATCTCAAACATCAAATTAAACTTAGTTGGTTGAAGGCACCCTGCAGGTCTAGGTGATAATTTTTGGGTGATCTGTTTTATTTCAACTGTTAAAATGGTAGCTAAGTATGCATTTCTCTGAATTTTGAAAAATATTTATTAAGATTTTGTTTATAAATGAGGAAAAATGCACGTACACATGTACACATGGATGCCACACAATAAATATTGTAAGTTAAGGATCTGAGACATTGATTATCTCTTAAGTCTGTTTAAGGGTGCAGTCTGGAGAGACAAAGACAGAGTTCATGAAATGGATATACAGTATATATAATACACTGTAAATCTTGGACTGTGGAAAAGATTGCTTCAAAATGTGTCTTAACCACAAAGCCATGGGTGATTGTGAGTTAAATCCAATATCTTAGCCTAAGATGAGGCAATTTTGTGGCCAAAACTGACTGTGTGATCAGGACCTCTAGAGAAAGTATGTTGAGGAACCTCCCATCCTCAAGTGTGTGGGCAAAATTGAAAGGTTCTCTCTGTGGTAAATCCCCACTCGGTGGAACACCCTTTACTTAAAGGTTTATTATTTTATTGACAACACAATACAGAATCTTTACTGTTTGATGAGCGCCGCATGAAATCTCAGCTGAATAATTTGTAATAGATATTTGAATGTAATAATTTTCATAATTATTACGGCTATCAAAAACCCATTCAGTGAAGTTGATGGCAGTCATACACAACATATTTTCCCCAAATGTTCAGTCTAATTGAGGGTAATTTTATATGACTGTATTTTGTTTAAACCACTGAAAGCATACAGGCTTTGATATAATTGTTTATCATGGCCCACTGAAATTATTGCCCTTTAGTAGCACAGTCTTTAATGTTTGAATCGTGCTGTTCATAAGAATAATGAACAAACTTTATTTTCTTCATTGGACCAGTTGACCTGATTTCTTGCCTATAAAAATCTTATTGAGCCAAACTGAAATCCTTGGATTCTTTCCCCTTCACAAACCTCCACCAGTCCTGCAAACTGTTCCTTTTAATGTGAATCAGGATTTCAGTTCAAATAAAACAATGTCCTCTTTAATTTATCAGCTTTATTGCTATGTATGTTGGGCTATCACACAATAAAAAGTTTTCTATTCAGTTGTTTAGTTGATATATTAGTCTAATGTTACTTCTGATATAAATTGCAAAATCTGCTCTAAAAAGCAAACAATACATTACAATACAATACATTACAATGTAATGTAATGCAATACAATACACCTACACGATCAACGATAATTACATTACATTATATTAGGAAGCTGGAATGCTGTAGAAAGGCTTGAATATCATTTTGATTCTCAAAATACTTCCAGGCTTCAGATGGATTTCCAAAGTTTAAGGAAGGGCTGTAATCCATAGTTCTTTTGAAAGGCCTGCAAGCCCAGAAAGGAAGACAAAGATAAGCAGGAACATTAGAGAGAAGGTGGAAAAGAATACTCTGTTCAGTATTTTGGGACTAGTTAAGGTTCCCAGGAAGCATTTGCAAAACCATCCACTTGTATTTGATTAATTTAACTGCCTTTTATTTTGATCATAGGGATTATATATTTTTCTTATGAACTGGTTTATTGGTCACCTGGAATAATGCAAGTAATCTGCCACATAAATTCCTTAAAAAAATTTTTTTAAAGGCTTTTGATGGTATCTTTTAAATGGCCTTTACATGTCTAGTGATAAATGATATATGTCTGAATGCCAAGCTTCCAGGAATTCCATAGCATTTTTGGATTTGGCTTGATCTAATATATTACCAGATTGCCAATTGAAACTGTAGTTGAATCTGTCCAAATTTTGTGAAATTAAAAAGTTTTCATCATACTTTCTGACTGCCAGTTGTAGATGCATTTTGCCAGTCTTCTAACTGTCTTTTGTAGGTGTTACTATGTCCTTAAATTGTTTACTACACTCTCAACACTGATAGTTTCCTACCATCAAGTCATCTTACTTCATATGGCATAATCAATATATTGAGAACCAAATAGAATAGAATAGAAATAGAATAGAATAGAATAGAATTTTTTATTGGCCAAGTGTGATTGGACACACAAAGAATTCGTCTTGGTGCATTTGCTCTCAGTGTACATAAAAGAAAAGATACCTTCATCAAGAATCATAAGGTACAACACTTAATGTTAGGGTACAAATAAGCAATCAGGAAACAATATCAATATAAATTGAAAGGATACAAGCAACAAAGTTACAGTCATACAGTCATAAGTGGAAGGAGATGGGTGATGGGAATGATGAGAAGATTAACATTAGTGCAGATATATTGTACAATATATACAAATATATTGCAGACTCTTAATATTTAGGAATGTGCTTATTAGGTTTTGTGTAACTATTCTGATCTGACATCATGCCTAATACAAGATGATGTGTGAGTCCATTATCCAGCTGTTTTCTTTCCTCACATCGAGTGGTAACATCCAGTATGATGTCAATAGGCTGTTGACTTTCTTTGCTTTAGAAAGAATATCCATTGATGTGAGTCAAATAAGCGTAGAGAGCAGTGGAAATACAACTATCTAAAATGCCTTTTTCATACATAATTTGCATTTGTGGAAGAAGACTAGCAATTTCTCTAAAATTCCAGTCTCATTAGCAAATGCATTTATAAGTGTATCAATGTATATAAAATATCAGATGATTTTATTTTTATTTTATTTAGTTGTATCTTGCCTTTATGGACAATGAACATATCCAATACACCTTCCACCTCCTATTTTACCACAACAAGAACTCTGAGAAGTGGATTGAACTGAAAGAGAGTGACTGACCTAAAGTCACCTAGTTTGTGATGTATTTAAGAGGGTTAGCCTTATGTTCTTTTGTAACACATGTTCTTTTTGGATGTTTTAGGTATAATATTGAACCAAGTCTATATTGTCCCTTTTTCTCTCTTGGGGCATGTATGGATGGACTGAACATTTTGTTTAATAAGCTTCTAGGAGTCTCTCTCTATGCTGAACAGCCTGAAAAGGGAGAAGTGTGGTGTGAGGATGTTCGTAAATTGGTAAGAGATTTAATTTCCAAATATCTCGAAGTTAAGAGATAAAAGCAATAAAGATACTACATCTAGAAAGTGGGAATAACAATAATAATCTTTCTCTACTATCTATTTAAAACTTTGATTACACTACTTGAGTTGAATCTATGCTAAATTAGTTCTGCTTTAACCTTGTTGAAATTCTGTTTCATCAATCATAATTTATTTGATTTGACTTGGAGAAATTATTGAAATTGATGATTGGTGTTAAATTTGTGATTGAGGGGAAAAAAAACACCAGTCAGATTTACTAGGCTTATGAACATTTGTAGGCTTCAGGCTCTAGCAATCACTGAGTTGTTTTCGGTGAGCAACTAGGATTCCGCTAAGGCTGATTCTGTCTTCAACCTGCCTCCATTATTAGATGAAAATCAAATGTGGAATGCAGTTAAGCAGTTTTTAATATTTAGTTTTTGTTATGAAATTATCAGCGCTCGTTACCATGGCAAAATTTTCAACTTTCACGTTTTATTTTTAGGCAGTTGTCCATGAACAAGAAGGATTATTGGGATATATTTACTGTGACTTTTTTCAAAGGCCAGACAAGCCTCATCAGGTAACTCTCTAACATCAATGATCGCTTTGAATTTATCTTATCCCCACCCTCCAAAAATTAATAGATAGTAAAATATAAAACATATTTGATTATTCAGAGTAAATCAAGGATATCCCATTTAAAGTACATTTGGTTAAAAAAAAACTGAGTTAAAGAAAATCCAAGTGGGTTTTTTGGTATTTTTGCAATAATAACATGTTTAAGAATACAAAAATAATGCGGATGATTGAGAATTAGAATACACTACCTACCTTTTTTATGTCACCTGCGTTAGAAGTAGATACTTTCAAATTCCTTCTGTGCCACCTCAGACATCCAGAACTGCCAGGCTGACCAGCTCCTGAATTGCGGCCTGAAAAGATGATGACTTTCAGTGGCCATTGTTTAACATTTAACATAGACTTAAATGAGGACATGAAAAATCCCATCACTTTGAGATTTTGGAGAAAGAATGCTTTAATGCTTTAGTTCTTTTGTGATATAATGTCACACAGTTAAAACTCCTTTCTTCATTTTAGTGCGTACAGAATATTTTGGCCATTGGCTATGTTCTCTTAAGACAGCAGGCCCCAAATCAGGGAGAGTGGTTTTTCCATGGACTGAAGGGAGTGTGGTTTCGTGTGCTGCCTACATCGTGCAGATGGGCCTTCATTTGTTTGTGTGGCCCAGTTTATGGCATGCTGTGGACCAGTGGCAGTCCATGGACTAGGGGTTGGGGACCCCTGTTTTAAGGCATATCCAAGAAGATAAAGTTTTACATGTTCTGAAAGATCAATGGAGCATGAGTTCCTATTTTCCTTTGGTTATATCAGAAACAAATACTTGCATTTGAAATCAAAATCTATTTCAAATAGGACTATCCAGTAAGCCTTTTGTAAATGACAATATTCCTTGATTGAAACACAAACCATATTGGAATTAAAATAAATTATTCTTTATATATTTATTCAACTTTGAATATTTTTAAGGACAGAAAAGTAGACATAACTCAACTAATGAATTCTATTATATCAGAATTTAGGTATATCTCTTCAGATGTAGCTGAACTATAACTTTTATAATTTTTCATTATTATAAATAAAATGGTTGGTTTGGGCTGATGGGTTTAATTTTAAAATGAATGGTAATCTTAAAAACTACTTTTTCCAAATCAGAATGAATATGTTTGGAAAGTGTTTTTCCTTCAAAGATGGTTAAATTAGATTACACTAGATATAAAATTCTGTCTATTAATTACATGTTTTAATAACACTATCATCTTAGATATTTCTTGCTTGGTCTTGGCCATTTTGGAACATTATGTTAAGCAATATACATATGGGTCTCATCCTTAGATCTGATAGTAAAGTCCTATGCAAAGGTATTGCTTCCTGGTGAGAATATGTTTAAAAGTATAAAATTACACTGTTACATTTTAGGATCTATGACTGAGTGAAAGCTCATGGAAGGAGCTTTCCTCATTCCCTTGTTCTGGAAGTCCCCATAGCTTTCCAAAAGGCACTTTAATTAGGAAATTCTCATATACTATTGGAATGAAATGCTTAGTGGAGATAGGAATTTCTGTAATCCTTCAAAAATAACTCATCATCTACAGAAAGTGAGATCTCTCAAAGCCCAGAGAACATACTTACTAAATATTGGTTGGCAGGTGTGCATTAAATTTCATTCAAATTTAATTCAGGGATTTGGTGTTCAGTTGAAATTAAAAGGAAACTAGAAAAGAAATATATAAAATATGTAGAAGTTTAAGTCCTGCAAAAGGACTTGTTTTGCTTAGTCAGCAATAAACATAATTCAAGTTTTGATATATTTTGATATAGTTTAAAAATTAAAATTTTACATAATGCTATAATTGTAAACAGTTTCTGACACTTACAAATTGTTATTATTTATTTATTTATTTTATTTTTCATATTTTTATACCACCCTATCTCCCTAGGGACTCAGGGCGGTTCACAACCAGATAAAAACATACATATAAATACAAATAAAATATCCATTAAAAAACTTATTATAATTGGTCGAATAATTAAAATAATTAAAATAATAATAATAATAAAAATAATAAAATCCCCATTAAAACCAATTTGAATTTAAAATCTAGTCCAGTCCTGCGCAAATAAATAGATGTGTCTTAAGCTCGCGGCGAAAGATTCGGAGGTCGGGAAGTTGGCGAAGTCCTGGGGGAAGCTCGTTCCAGAGGGTGGGAGCCCCCACAGAGAAGGCCCTTCCCCTGGGTGTCGCCAGCCGGCACTGTCTGGCCGACGGCACCCTGAGGAGTCCCTCTCTGTGAGAGCACACGGGTCGGTGAGAGGTATTCGGTAGCAGCAGACAGTCCCGTAAGTATCCCGGCCCTATGCCATGGAGCGCTTTGAAGATAGTCACCAAAACCTTGAAGCGCACCCGGAAGACCACAGGTAGCCAGTGCAGTCTGCGCAGGAGAGGTGTCACATGGGAGCCACGAGGGGCTCCCTCTATCACCCGCGCAGCCGCATTCTGAACTAACTGGAGCCTCCGGGTGCACCTCAAGGGGAGCCCCATGTAGAGAGCATTGCAGTAATCCAGACGAGACGTCACGAGAGCGTGAGTGACCGTGCATAGGGCATCCCGGTCTAGAAAGGGGCGCAACTGGCGAACCAGGCGAACCTGGTAAAAAGCCCTCCTGGAGACGGCCGCCAGATGATCTTCAAAGGACAGCCGTTCATCCAGGAGAACGCCCAAGTTGCGCACCCTCTCCATCGGGGCCAATGACTCGCTACCAACAGTCAGCCACGGCTGCAGCTGACTGTACTGGGATGCCGGCATCCACAGCCACTCTGTCTTGGAGGGATTGAGCTTGAGCCTGTTTCTCCCCATCCAGACCCGTACGGCTTCCAGACACCGGGACAACACTTGGATAGCTTCGTTGGGGTGGTCCAGTGTGGAAAAGTACAGCTGGGTGTCATCAGCGTACAGCTGGTACCTCACACCGAAACCACTGATGATCTCACCCAGCGGCTTCATATAGATGTCGAACAGAAGGGGCGAGAGAATCGACGCCTGCGGCACCCCACAAGTGAGGCACCTCGGGGCCGACCTCTGCCCCCTTGTCAACACCGTCTGCGACCGATCGGAGAGATAGGAGGAGAACCACCGAAAAACGGTGACTCCCACCCCCAATCCCTCCAACCGATGCAGCAGGATACCATGGTCGATGGTATCAAAAGCCGCTGAGAGGTCTAATAGGACCAAGGCAGAGGAATAACCCCTATCCCTGGCCCTCCAGAGATCATCCACCAACGCGACCAAAGCTGTCTCAGTGCTGTATCCGGGCCGGAAGCCGGACTGGAACGGGTCTAGATAGACAGTTTCATCCAGGTACTGGGGTAATTGACATGCCACCACACTCCCTACAACCTTTGCCGCGAAACGAAGGTTGGAGACTGGATGATAATTACCTAAAACAGCTGGGTCCAGGGAAGGCTTCTTGAGGAGGGGCCTCACCACCGCCTCTTTCAAGGCGGCCGGAAAGACCCCCTCCACCAAAGAAGCATTCGTAATCTCCTGGAGCCAGCCTCGTGTCACCTCCTGAGTGGCCAGTACCAACCAGGAGGGGCACGGGTCCAGTAAACACGTGGTGGCGTTCAACCTACCCAGCAACCTGTCCATGTCCTCAGGAGCCACAGGGTCAAACTCATCCCAAACAATCTCAACAAGACCGCCCTCCGACATCTCACCCGGATCTACCCAATTTTATTTATTTATTTTTATTTATTTATTTATTCAATTTTTTTATACCGCCCTTCTCCCGAAGGACTCAGGGCGGTGTACAGCCAAAAATAAAAACAAACAATACAATATATAATTTAAAATACAAATTAAAATTTTTTGGTCCAGACCGTCCTGAAGCTGAACGATTTTATCGTATAGATAACCACTAAACTCCTCAGCTCGTCCCTGCAACGGGTCATCCCGCTCCCCCTGTTGAAGGAGGGAACGAGTCACCCGAAACAGGGCGGCCGGGCGGTTATCTGCCGACGCAATGAGGGAGGAGACGTAGCAACGTCTCGCTTCCCTCAGTGCCACTAGGTAGGTCCTATTATAGGACCTAACTAGTGTCCGATCAGCCTCCGAACGACTGGACCTCCAAGAACTCTCTAGGCATCTTCTCCGGCGTTTCATCCCCCTCAGCTCCTCGGAAAACCAAGGAGCCGGTTGGGACCTACGCCGGGTCAGAGGCCGCAAAGGCACGACACGGTCTAAAGCCCCCGCCGCAGCCCGTTCCCAGGCCGCGACTAGTTCTTCAGCCGTGCCGTGAGCCAGACCCTCAGGAAACGGCCCAAGCTCCGTCCGGAACCTCTCCGGGTCCATCAGGCGCCTGGGACGGAACCAACGTATTGGCTCCGTCTCCCTGCGGTGTTGGGCGGCGGTCAGAAAGTCCAGGCGAAGGAGATAGTGATCTGACCATGACAAAGGTTCTGTGACTATTTCCTTCAAGTCCAGATCCTTCAACCACTGACCAGAGATAAAAATCAAGTCCAGTGTGCCACCCCCAATGTGAGTAGGGCCATCAACTACTTGAGTCAGGTCCAAGGCCGTCATGGAAGCCGTGAACTCCCAAGCTGCTGTCGATGATGTGCCGGATGATGGCAAGTTGAAGTCCCCCATGACTATAAGTCTGGGGGTCTCCACCGCCTCTCCGGCCAGCACCTCCAGGAGCTCGGGCAGGGCAGCTGTCACGTAGCAAGGAGCCAGGTACGTGACAAACAAGCCCATCTGACACCTATGACCCCACCTCACAAAGAGGGATTCACACCCGGCAATCTGAGGTACAGTGGTCTCCCTCGGCTCTAGACCTTCTCTAATAACAACCGCCACCCCCCCACCCCTACCCTGAGCTCTCGGCTGATGAAATGCACGGAAACCCGGTGGGCACATTTCAACAAGGGGCACGCCCCCTTCAGTGCCCAACCAGGTTTCCGTAACGTCTATAAGATCCGCGGCGCCCCCCTGGATAAGATCGTGTATTAGGGGGGCCTTATTGACCACGGATCATGCGTTGCATAGCATAAGCCGGAGGCCCAGGCTCTGAGGGTCTTGACCATCCGGGGAACGGGAGAAGTCAGAGGGATCGGGGCGCGCAATCGCCTGCAAACATCGAGCGCACGACCCCACAAAACGATATGATTCCCCACTTCCGCCATATCTGCCCCTCCCACTTACCGTACAAATAGGACCACCCTCACTAGAAGCGGGCCATTCCTGCGAGGCAGGGGCACCTCGCAAGCGCAAGAGTTCCAATGCAGAATATCGCATATATAAATAAATAAATACACAATAGGAGATAGAGGCCGACGAGAGGCGATAATGTCTAGGATGGCAGAATGTAATACCAAGTCCAAATGGATACCCATCATCCGATAACTCTTCAAATGGTGGCTGGCTTAACGATGGTAAAAGATGGAATAATAGGCAGATAGAGTCTGTGATGATAAAATTGCTACTACTCTGCCCAAAGCTCAGTCCTAAAATCCATAACCTGAAAGAGGTGGTACTTCTCTCCCCGTCAGCGGTGTCCACAGATGTTTCCAGATAGATGTTTCCAGATAGGGCCCCCAATAGATCACAAATCAGTCTCCAGTCATCTTCCCCAAAAATTCCAAAAACGGCCATGGCCTAAGAGTCTCAACCGGCCATGTAAAATGCATGAAGATATAATGCAGATGACAAATGTTGCAGTCGACAATGTAACATTCTAATCCTGGGAAGAAGCAGGCCCAGCTAGGCCAAACCAGGCCGAACTATTGTGTTGGTATTACTCTAAGATATTAACATGGCAAAATATTGAATATTTCTGATAGAGAATGTTTATGTGAGTGTGTATGTGTTTTTAAAAAAAATATAGGATTGTCATTTTACAATCCGTGGAGGCAGACTGCAAGAAAATGGAGTATATCAACTTCCTGTCGTTGTCATAATGCTAAGTTTACCTCAATCCAGTAATGGTTTACCAACGTTGCTCACTCCTGGAATGATGGAGAATCTCTTCCATGAAATGGGGCATGCTATGCATTCTATGCTGGGAAGAACACGTTATCAACATGTCACGGGTAAGCAATCAATATTAAAATCCAAGTATTTTATGATGTGTACACTACATATTGGTTCTTGTTGTATATGAAAGATACTGGCCTTCTAATACGTTTAACACAATCTTTGCTGGCTGAGGAACTCTGGGAGTTGAAGTCCGCAAGTCTTAATGTTGACAAGGTTGGAGAACCCTGATATAGACCACCAGCCACAGGGGATTCTCTTAGCCATGATGGAAATAACATCTCAAAGTTATAATGCTGTGTCTTTCAAGTCTCCCTCTCCAAAAACCAACACTGCCCTTTTCTGAGAAAGCTTTGGGTACAGTTTTTGAAAAGTAACAGATACTGTTTTTGTTGCTCCAGAAAGTGGCACTCTGGAAAGGCTTGAAGTACATAGGCAATTATAATAGAGGAAAAACTTGATTTGAGGAATGACGTTTTTGATAGAAAGAAATTATTTCGTCATCAGATGTCTTGAAATAGTCGAAAAGAAGCAGCAAACCAAAAAAACCTGTTCTTTAAATGATTGACATCTTAAACAATAAAGGAAACAATATGAATGTTAGATATGTGATCTCATTAGACAGATGGGGATGATAATATTTGCAGACAGGATTAAATTCTCAGGCATAGTTTGATATTTTAAGTAAGCACAGAGTTAAGGCAATTAGACATTTGATGTTTAAAGTGAGACCAGATTTGCTGCAGCCTGGCTTAAGTTTATAAAAGGGGGTGATTCACAGCTTTGTAAGGTGCCTCACCCGGTTGTTCAAATATTTTGTTTTACTTTGTGATTTGCTGAAAATATGTAGGAGTACTGTATAAATTTAGCTTTCCTGCCAATGAGCAGAGTGATACTATAAAATGAAATATTTACTTGACAATGAGTTAGTGCAGCTTTATCATGAGTGCAAAATGGAAAGTTGAGAAAACACTGTCTGTTGAGAGAGACAGAAAAAAAAAAATACTTTCGCTTCCCTTGTATTTTTTATTATATATATTTTTGGATTTTTTTTCTATATCATCTTCTGTAGGTACAAGGTGTTCTACTGACTTTGCTGAAGTTCCTTCTATCTTGATGGAATACTTTGCAAATGATTACCGAGTAGTGAACCAATTTGCAAGACATTATAAAACGGGTCAGGTAGGAAAACATTTTTTCCGTAAATGAGTCCAATTACATAATGTTAAGTGAAAAAGTATTTTATTCTCTCCACTTCTCCCATTTACCATTATACAAACAGAAGTGTAGTTGTTGAGTCTGTTTTTTTAAAAACTCTTCCCAAATCAATACTATCTTACCTTTTTATGTATTATAGGATTTTTCAGAGCATTATATAGGCTAGGGATGGTGAAGGCTGTTTCAAAATATTCAGTATTTTTAGCAGATTTTCCTTATTTATCAGAATCAGACATACAGTTAGTCCTTGACTTACAATGGCAGCTGAAATAGAATTTCTGTCACTAAACCATATGATCGTAAAGCAGGACTTAATGACAGCAAGTCTCTGCAGTCTTGATTGCTTTTCCATGGTTGTTATGTGAGGCAACTTCTTGCTGGCTTCCCACAACCAAAGCCAATGAGGAAGCTGGCAGGAAGTTGCAAGTTCCAGGCTAATAGGAGGTAAATATTTACTGCCAGTTGAGAGAGGAAGGGAGTGTATTTGTGAGAGGTGCAGCATGGGTTAGAGAGGGTGCAAAGGGGTACACGAGGTGTGGCAAGGGTCAGAGAAGGTGCATGAGGATGCAAGAGGTATGTGAGTTGCTGGTGTGGAACAGCACAGAGGGACTGAAGGAGGTTATGTGGGTGGGGAAAACACCCCAGCAACCTGTGACCTTCCCCCGCTGGCTTCTCCATTGACTTTCTACAGAAGTCAGCATTCAGCAGGGAAGATTGGAAATGGCTATGAATCAGTTGCCAAGTGCCCACTGCTCATTATCACATTTATTCAGCGCCGTTGTAACCTTGAATAGATTGTAGGTCAGGGACTATTTCTGTAAGATTCAGTTGAAAAATTTGATTGGAATGACTGTCCTTCAGGATTTCAGTAGATCTGCTTATGTACGTGAATGTGCCACACTTTGGATATGTAGTAGAAAAGGTGTTCCAGAAGGGATGTGGGGGCATGCACGCCACAACTATTGGCATCATTTTAAAGAAGCTGCATATTTTCCCAAGAATGTGTTTGAAGTAAGGAAGTGCTGACAGCATATGTCAAGATGCTTCAGAGTCAATATGGGCAGGCTGCCAGTGTCTCCATATCTCCCAATACATATTTTCCTGGGATTGCAGAGCTACAAAGCAGATCCATAAAAAGACACAGCTTCTCTAAAGAGGTACGAGGAAGTATAACATCAGTGTCCATGCTCTTCAAAAACCTCTTGGAGCAGAAATGATCCACATAGTCTTTGAGTCCATGCAATTTTATTTCCAACAGTTGTTGGACATGTTTTGCTTATACAATAAAGATAAAGGTAAAGATTTCTCTAGCACATATGTGCTAGTCGTTCCAACTCTAGGGGGCGATGCTCATCTCCGTTTCAAAGCCGAAGAGCCAGCGCTGTCCGAAGACATGTCTGTGGTCATGTGGCCGGCATGACTAAACGCCAAAGGTGCACAGAACGCTGTTACCTTCCCACCAAAGATGGTCCCTATTTTTCTACTTGCATTTTTTTTTATGTACCTTCAAACTGCTAGGTTGGCAGAAGTTGGTACAAGTAACAGGAGCTCACCCCGTTATGCAGCACTAGAGATTCAAACTGCTGAACTGCCAATCTTTCGATTGACAAGCTGAGCATCTTAGCCACTAAGCCACCGCTTATACAATAGTGCTTATCAAATTAAAAATATTCCCAAACCTAAGCATTTAACATCAACTTCACATAGATATTTTCTGTTGCAAAGGAAATTGTAACTTTTTAATCACTTTCTGGAATTATAGAATTGAATGGTGAGTTGAAAGAAAAATGCATCCAGGAACTATTTGTACAAAGTAATGGTAAACATGCTTTCTTTGAAGTGGGTCCACAGATTGTTTGCAGGCTTATTGTTTACTATATGGCCATCTCTTTATTTTTTTCAAATGCCTTGACAGAATTTGTTTCTTTTTAATTCACAAATTTGGAGCCAAGCATATTAGAACTCATTTCTTACATATTCCAAAGTCTGATCTGCGGTGGAAACTGATTGGCGTAAACTTGCTCTGCACCAGGAAGCAATCGAGTCAATTTTAATTTTGACTTGATGAATAGACAGGATGGCAGGATTAGGATTCATGTCTGCAACTGCTTTTTTGGTTGTAATGATTTTAAATATGTGCCTCTTGTGTATATTTTTTAAAAATGAAATTATTTTAAAAATAATGATTGTTTGAATGTTTTATCCTTTGCAGTTTTAAATATAAATATGCGTAATCAGAGTTTGAGAGTAAACCTGTTGTTTGTTATGGTAATGTGGCTTGCTTACAATCTATCTTGTTTTAGGAAAAATTTGTTTTCAGTCTCTTAGAAGCGGAGCCAAAAACATGCTTGCTTTCTTCTTCATTAGTTATGCTCACTGAAAAGTGTTGCATTGATTTAGTGCTCCTAATTATGTCAGTTTTACAAAAATTTATGCAAAAGCTTTTCATCAAAGATTCTTGGTTGCAGAACAAAAAAGTAGATCTAAGAAGTGAAGTTTCCTTAAACAAAAGAATTATGTGAAAACTCCGAGTAAATAGTGCTTTTTTAAACAGCTTTTACTTCTCAATAAAAGTCTAGTCTGTGTATCTTCTTCTACATAAGACTTGCCCTTGCTAGATCAAACTGAGGAAATTCCAAGGGCAGCTTTCTTTTCTCAGTAACGATTTGTCATATTTCTCACTAACTTCTACATGGTGAGGACCTTTCAAGTTATTCTGCCCTAAAGCTTTTCAGAAACAGTATGAATTTCTGTAATGTGTTTGAAAGTATCTAGTCATCTATGACAATAGCTATCAACGCAATCTTGTAAATTCACTGATAATTATATATTAGGTATTCTACTTCCTTTGGGCTACTCATAATTTCATAGCCTGTATATACCTATACAGTATAAACTATACACTACTTAGTATCCCACTGTGCCTACTGTTCCTATCCTATTGTTTCCTTTTGTTATATCCAATTAATATAGTTATTACATACTCATGCTTATATATATGCTTATATATTGTATAGCTATTTTATACTGATGCTTATATATACTGTGTGACAAAATAAACAAATAAAAAATAAATAAAATTTCCAGTCAGTCATTGTTCTATCCTTTCCTTCTGAAGTTTCTGTATGTCATAAATTATAAATAGATGCTTCTGTAGGAGGGCTGCTCCTATAAATTTCATTTTTAAAGCATGTTCTGGACATTCAAATATCTCGACCATGTGATAAATAGGATAAAAGAATTATGCACTTGGTAAAGAACCATAAAGATCATCTAAACCAAATGCCTGCAACGTACAGGCATACAGGTTAAATCATCCTTTAGTGGTGGCCATGCAGGCCCTTAAAAAGGTGCAGAGATGGAGAAGCCATAATCTGTAGGTAGACTGTTTCCCTATTACACAGATTCTATCATTAGGAGTTCTTTCTTTACATGTAAATGAAATGTAGGTAATTGCAATTGATGCCCATTATATTTGGTCCTAATTTTTGTGACAGTGAGAAATAGCTCTCGACCATCTTCCGTATAGTACCCATTTATTAGCTGAACACTGATACTATGTCACCGTTTAGCCTTCTTTCTTCAGATTAAATATCCCAAGTTCCATCAGCCTGTCCCCATAGCTCATGTCCTCAAGTTCTGTATCATTTTCATCACCATCTTCTGAATCTATTCTAACCTATTAAAATCCTTCTGGAAATGTAGTGCTCGAAATTGCACATAGTGCTCCAGATGTAGGCTTACCTTCCTCTGGTTTGTTACTGGCTCTATAAACAAAAGCCGCGTCACCTCTCGTAATCTAAATTCATGATTAGCATTTAGTATCTACTGGATTGTTTCTGTGATAGGCAGGCTGACATTTTGAAAGACTAATGAATCATTAACATTGAATAAATGTTATGAAATGAATTTTCTATTCATTTTCAGCAAGTATTTAGAAATGCTTGCTTCAATTATAACTGGACAACCCATGACTTATTGAATCATTGTTTCGGTTAGGTCATTGTTTCAGAGATATCGATTGATTCAGAGGTTGTTCAATCAAGAGAACGACCATGGGCAGGCAAAAAAAGCAGTGAAAGCAGAAGCCATTAGTGATTTGCTGCTGGCTCCCCCATTGACTTTGCTTTTGGGAAGGTTTGCAGGGACAATGTAGCATAGGTTGCAAGTTGTGTGGGTAAGTTGTACTTCACTCATGCCTCCTCCTCCAGTCTTTCACCTTGCACCCCCTCCTTGCACCACAAACTCCTCAGACCCTACTTTTGTGTACCCCTCCTAATCTGCGCTGCAGTCTTCCGCAACCTCTCTGACCCTTACCTTAACCTTACTTTTTGGGTACCCTCCCTGGTCCACACCATGCACTCTTGCGCACCCTCCTTTGCTGCATCTCTCACACACACCCTTGCTTCCTGAGGGCAGCAGCCACTTCTAGCCTTGGTTTTGCAACTTCCTGCTAGTTTCCCCACTTCTTCGCTTATGAGAAGATGGTAGGGAACGTCAGCAATCATAATCAAATTTAACCTTCCTGCTGGTTTTCCTATTGACTTGATGGAAGCTGTTACAGACGATTGGAAATGATGATTACGTGACCCTGGTTGAATGCAGCAGCTCAGCGGTACTGAAATGGCAAGGCTGAAACAACCACAGCCTTGTCAAATTTCAGTGCCATAGGAGTAATGGATCCCAAATTTTGTAAGTTAGTCTATTTGAGGTATCTTGGCTCAATCCTTGTTGAAATAAATAAATTATAATTAGAAGTGCCTCATACACACACTTTTCCAATGTATTCCACTTTTCCAACCTTCTGTCAGTCAAACCTGTGCATAGATATAATTTGCAACAATTCCATATTTACAGTTGCCGCCGAGCAATTTTTAAATATGCATGACTACAGAACAAGTTGTTCTCCTATAGTTTTCACATACAACAGGATGGATATAAATGTGATTTTGCTATAAATATGTATGGAGGAAAATCTCATTTTTGCTCAGATGCTGATGCTCTGATGCTAGGGGCAATATGGTGCTTCAAATAAGATAGGGTAATATTTCTCCCGTGCACATATCCTGTGGACTGTGTGACACAGAGATAAATTATTTACTTGTGTTACCCATTCCCCAGTTACAAAGAACTCCCTCCGTTTGCTCCAGGGAATTGCAAACCTGAGTTTCCATTCAGTGTCTTTGTGGGATTGTGGTTTACCAAAACATCAGTTAGCAGGGTTCTGCTATTTTGTCCTGTCTTAAACAGAAACCCTCTTTTTTGGGAGGAGGGATGTGATTTGAAACAGCTAAAATATAAAACTGTGAAAAATGCAAGTTACATAGGAAAAGCCAATTTGGCTGATGCTCTGCTAAGAATTAGAGCTCCATAAAATAACCCCGTTTACTGCTGTGAAACGTTTCTCAGTGTTTTTACATTGTTATTTAAAAAAAAAGTTTTTTTCCCCCAGTGGAGAGATGTCAAATGTGCAAATGCGAAATCTGTTTTAAATATTTTAGGTACCATAGTAAGACATAACCAGTCAAAAAGGACATTTAAAATGCAAGACGATATTGTTGGATTATACCAAAAATCCATTCTTTCTTTCCACCTCCAAAGCCGGCAAATAAAAAGCATCTTCTGCAGCTTGTCTCCTTGCATACTCATAGATCTCCTGTCTCGGAATTTGAAAGTTTCACTTATACTTGTAAAATCTGCTTGCTATTTATAAGTCATATTCATGAAACTTTTTAATCTTGTTTAAAGATCATCTTATGCTAATTGCCACATTATAATTTTGGCTGGTGAATTCCATAATAAGTTATGCATTTTGTAAAGAAATACTGCTTTCTATTCTGAATCTCGTGCCAATAAGTTTTCACTGGGTGATAATTAGTGGCTGCTAATCACCTTTCTCTCTTCACAACCTTCAGTTTAGTTAAATTCCCTTCACAACAATGTACACTGAAGTGCTTGGTAAAACATTGCAAACGTTTAATGAAATTCCACCCCAAAAGCCACTTCATTCAAGGAATTGGCAGTGAAAATGTACTTAATTCTTTTGTTTTGCTTTTTGAAAAGTATATTTTAAAAAGAAGTTAGCCAATTGTTTATGTCAAAGATTCAAAAGATCAATTTGTTTTTTTGGTTGTCCTCAGTATTCTCCAGGAGTCTCTTTGAACAGCAAAGTTCAAAAGTATCAATGTTTCTCCTATCCTGCTTCTTCAGAGTCCAACTTTCACTTCTATAGAACGTCACAAAGGATGGCATGCATAATTCTTATCTTTGTAGATCAGGGTTCTCCAATCTTGGCAACTTTAAGACTTGTGGTAAAGTTGGCTGAGAGGAACTCTGGGAGTTGAAGTCCACAAGTCTTAAAGCTGACACAGTTGGAACCCTGTTATAGATCATGGTTGCCCCAAAGGTGCTTTTTCAAACAGCAACTGGATTTTGTTTCTACTAGAGGTTCCGAATTTCAAAGCAATTCCTGATATTCTTCTAGAAAGTGGTAGATAAGAAAGTGGTAGGTAAGAGCCATGGTGGCACAGTGGTTGGAATGCAGTATTGCAGGCTAATTCTGCTGACTGCCAAGGGTTCAATCCTTACCTGCTCAAGGTTGTTTCAGCCTTCCATTTTCTGAGGTCAGTAAAACGAGGACCCAGATTGTTGGGGGCAATATGCTGATTCTGTTAAAATGCTTAGAGAGGGCTGTAAAGCACTGTGAAGTGGTATAAGTCTAAGTGCTATTGCTATATGTTCATGATCAAATCATCCATTTTTAATGAATTATAAGTAGGCCAAAAATGCATAGTGAATCTCATTAAAAAAAAAACACCACAAAAATGTTTAAAGCCATTCTTGTATTGAGCATACTTATCAGGTTGCAGTATGGGTGAAGATGTAGATTGTAACACAATGATGCGGTATTGTATGTGTATTTAATTAGGTCTGTTCCCCGGATCTACTGCCACATCCTGCTTGTTTAATCAACGCATACCACTGCATCATTATGGGCTGTAGTTCTGGAGCCCAGAGGAGTAAAAGATTAAGTGGTAAAGTAGTAATTATCAGCTACTTTCTTTTATTAGAAGAGCTAGGAAAAAAATATTGTGTCCATTTGTTTAGCTTTCAACATTATGGTGTTAATTAGGACTGTGTGTGGTCTGACATTGAAGTCTGTGTTTTTTTGAGTATGTTTATGTTCTTTACAGTTTGGAGGGGAGAAGAGAGCTATTTTTCTAGTTTAAAAATCTGACCCTAATCAAAGGATCCATATCTGGGGAATAAGTCCCAGAATAACTACATTACTACTGTATGGAACAAATGAGTGTTGGTTAAATGGTGCTATAGAAAATTACAGTGTTGCTTATTTAATGTCCCTAAATTTTTATAATTATATGACTGTTTTTGGATGAGAAAATTATAATCTTGCCTGAATGACTACTATGCGAAATAGCCTTTAAGTTTAGGAATGTTTCTTATCTATTTTTCACTTCCAGGATCTCCAGTATTAGTTATGTGTGTGTGTGTGTGTGTGTGTTGAATAGCTTTTATGCAGCTGATTTGTTTTATTCACCAGTATGGTCTCTATACATTAGGATAGACATATGTACTAGTTTTTCCAGATATAATAAATGGTATAGATTTTAGTATATTGGGGTGTGTGTGTATGTTTATGTGCATGCACCTTTAAGTCACTGGCAACTTTCTGGACTAGTCCCTACAGTTATTTTAATGGAGTCCTTGGTGCTCTCTGAATTTGGTTGTTTGTTGTAGGCATTTCATTACCCAATTAGGTAGCATTATCATTGGAAATGAGTGTAGGGTTTGCTGCTTGTTTACATACCAGTGGCTTGCCAAGTTTCCTGGCATAGCAAGCCAGTTGTAGTTCCCTCCTTGGTGGTACCTTGATTTCAGCCTAGTAGTTTGTCTGGTACGGATCCCTGCTTATCTGAATGCTGGAAGGGATATATTTTAGTCTTTATGTTTCCTTCCTGTTTTTTTATTGTCTTTTGAATGGTATGTAATGGGAGGTATAGGAGGTATCTCTATGTGTCTAATAATGGCTGATATGACTGAATGCCAGGCTTCCAGGAATTCACTAGTATTTTTTATTTGGCTAGCTTTAAGATGCAAGTAGTTCCCCAGTTGAAACTGATTTTGAGTCTGTCCACATGTTATGAGATTAATGAGTTTTTGCCATGTTTTCTCTGCTAGTCTTCTAGCTGTCTTGTCCTCCACTGCGAGTTGTAGATGACTCTTGCTTTTTCTGGCATTGTATTTGGAAGTAGCTTGCCATTGACTGAAAGAGTTGCCCAGCTGGTTTTGTGCCAAAGGTGGGGCTAAAATTCACCATCTACCAATTTCTAGCTTGATGCCTTAACCATTACACCAGATCTGCTCTCTGCAGTGTATTGTATATATTTCAGATGTAAAGATTGTGGTATGACTGAAGATTTACCAAGGCATTTTAGAAGCTAAGAAAACCTTTCAGTTTATTAGTCAGGATTATATGAGCTAAAAAGTAGCAGGCTGCACCTGGAAAATGTAGCCCTCTGTTGAGCGTCAAGTTTAAAATTGTTGGCAAGACAGTTCAAATCATTAAAAAAAAACCTATAGATAGCAAAAAAAAAAGACATTAAATCAGTCCTGTAAATTTTACATTAAATTAAGATATAAAGTCCAAACCCCAATTTTATGTGTTATGATTCCCTGCATAAGATTGTAATCCAAGAATGGTTTCCAATTACAATTAAATCCGATATCAAACTTACTTTTTAAATACAAAGTTATTCTGTTTTATTCTAGACATTGAAACATGCCTCCACAATTTAGGCAGTCATTTTTCCAATAAGATCATTTTTCCTCAATAAAAGGCTTCAGGATCTTTGTAGACATTAACATGCACAAAGCCAATTTATATATTTTGAAAAGATACAGGTTAGTGAAATTTAATAAGAATATCTCAGGTTGAAATGCAACCCTAACTTTTAAATGTATTTGTTTTGGATCTTTTTTTGGTTTTCTGTTCTCCAGTGTTTTGGCTGTGTTTCCACTTGTCCTAATACTTCTCTTTCAGTAATAAGAAGGTAACAAGGTCAAGCTAAACTAAGCATAAAGGAAGTTAGAAACCCAGAGGTTGTTCCTTCTTAGCTTAAGGATATTGTACAAATCTACCTTTATTACCATTTGTTTTCTTAATCGTAGATAAAAATTGTTTGAAACATGTCCTCTTTTTCTTTTTTTCTGTTAAAAGCCATTGCCAAAAAACATGGTGTCAAGACTCTGTGAATCTAAAAAAGTATGTGCTGCCGCTGATATGCAACTTCAGGTATGTTAATTGGTTTAAAGTGAATTTAAATATATTTTGAAGTTGTAACAAAGCTTAGATTAGTAAACTAGTCTTAAATTGTAAGATGTAATTGATTAATGTAGAGCAGAGATATCAAACTTGATTTCATTGAGGACTGCGTCAAGGTTGTGTTTGACCTCGGGGGGGGGGGGGCTGGGCTAGATGTGGCCAAGGGGGCATGGCCAGCTTGATGTCATTCATGTCGGGTGCCTGTGGTGGCCCAAGTGCTTTGCCAGCGAAAACGGAGTGGCCCTCCCGATCTCAGTTTTCTCTGGCTGAAAGTTGCAGGAGGCCGTCACAGCCGAAAACAGATCTCAGGATGGTTGCAAATTTTCGCCGTCAGAGGCACTGTGGGCCAGTCCTTCGCTGTTTCCAGGGTAGCCCCGCAGGCCAGATCTAAGTACTCTGTGGGCCGGATCCTGCCCGTGGGCTTTTGAGTTTGACACCCCTGATGAGGCTGTGCAATATCTTAACAACACTGGAGAATTAAGAAACGTTTTATTTTAACATTGTCTATGATTTTAATGTATCTGTTTCTGTCTGTCTGTTTCTGTCTGTCTGTCTGTCTGTCTATCTATCTATCTATCTATCTATCTATCTATCTATCTATCTATCTATCTATCATCTTTGCTTAAAATTACTAATCTGTTACACCCCCTTAACGATGTACTGGGTGCAAGAGCTGGCCTGGCTCTCTATATGTCTCTTAATTCATTACATAATAGATGACATATTCTGAGTAAAGTTTTTTGTTGCTTATGAGAAATTGCAGCAGACACTTTGATCAAATAATAAGGCCAATAGTATATCGCTTTACTCAAGTATCTTTGTATATATAGAAATTTTTTTTCTTAATTCAAAAAAGGCTGTAAATTCAAGTCCCGCCTTAGGAATGAAAGCCAGCTAGGTGAATTTGGGCCAGTTGGTCTCTCTCTGCCCAACTCCCATCACAGGGTGGTTGTTGTGGGGAAAATAGAAGGAGGTAGGCATGTTGGGTATGGTCCTTGAGTTATTTGTAAAACTAATGAAGGTAAGATACAAATAAATAAGCATATAGCAGCACATTGACGCTTCGTTTGTTTGCCCCTTAAATAAAATGTCTTTAAAACCACCAGTTTACAACATAATCTACAAAGGAGAGGAAACGAATTGTTTACATTACAGGAGAGAATTTAGATGGTTTGTTAATCTAGCTTTGTTGTTTTACAAAATTAAAAATTAAACAGGACTGATATAATCCTTTAGAAATGTTATTTTATATATTTGTTTCTGTGTTTATAACAAATTACAGGTGTCATCAAATATTGTTTTATGAAAATACTTTTAACGTGTATTCTGAAATTGTGAAAAAAAAATTAGGTTAACTTTTGAGGTGATTAAGCAATAAAAATTATTGTTAAAAGTTCAGTAGAGATGGAAATCATCTCAAAATAACTCCCCTTTTCACTTGTTCCATTTAACTAAATGTAATACTAATTGGTAATATACGCATTGTTGAGAGTGGGGAGAATGCATGATTTATTAGCTATCACATAATCCACATTTCAATCAATTCATCCAGTATTGAGTAAAAATCAACCCATCTAATTCATCAACACTGCTAGTGGTGGTTGTTTGGAGATTAACTTCATTCAAGTAATCTCTTTGGAGGTCCATTATGTTTCGGTGACTATTCAGTTTGCTTCAGGTAATTAGGTTGATGACAACATGAAATGATTCTTATTTTTGTGAGCAACTTTAAAGAAGCATTAACTTTAAAGGAGGGGAAGGGCTCTTGCTCAAATTTGCAAATGTTCCCAAAACTCTGCCTTTAGAGAACCTCTGACAGAGTTTAAAAGGTGGGAATAAGCATCTATGCATGGGATGGTGCTTGTTGACCTGAAAAGTGGACTCGGCCCTGATGGCGTGAAAAATGCAGTGATGATGATAATGATGATGACAACACAGTCATCCAGTCTGTGTTGTCGTCATCATTATCTGACCAGTCAAGGAACCCATCTGTTGTCCTAAAGTCCCAATGAAGATGCTGACTCTTGTTCTTCTAGGTATGCTGTCTTTAAAATAGTCCATTATGAAAGGAATTGGCCCTTACTCCCTTGAGGACGAGAGTCATAATGGCACAGTCATAAAAATTTTCTTTTGGCAAAGAGACAGTTCTTTCAACGTAAGCTTTCATTGGAAATTGCAGAATGACTAAGAGTTACGCCTACGTCATCCACCTCATCCTGCAAAAGACAACGATAATCTGAAACATACTTGTGGTTACATGCTTGTCCCTTCCAAGCCACTGCAGGATATCAAGGCTTAGATAATTATACTTTTAAATTCTTCGCTATTTCCACTTCATTTCTCTTCCAAATCCATAGTTGGATCGAGGAAACGTAGAGTACCAAATCCATGATAAAGGTGCTTAGTTTTTATTTTTAACATCAGAGGAATAATTTTTGGATTAGGCAGATGGATGAACTGCTGTTTATTTTTATATTAAAACTCATAGATATTTCCAGCTGTTTTCTTTTGTTTGTTTTTAATATGGGGATATTTTAAAAGCATTCGAATGTATTAAGTTTTGTTTCTCCATCTGGGAAAAAAAAAAGCAATCAAGAAAGTTCTCAGATATATTTAATAGCCTCCCATACATTAGGAGAAAAACATAAAAAAATGTCCAGCAAGATGACTTGTCCCAGCAAAGGCATGTTATAGTATTTTGCCAACTTTCACAGACCATGGAGCTAATAATTAGTTATTTAGATTTATTTCAAATATCTCGGTGCAGTTAAATCCGTGTTAAGCTAAATGTGTGTAACCTAAAGTTTAATCTTAATTTCAGAAATCATTCCATAATTTATTTCAAATATATAAAATAACACCAGTTTTATTCATCACTCAAACTTCTAACAGGGTAGGATTTTTGTAAATAAGAATGTACAGGCATGCTTTAATACTTTATGCAAAAATATGGTATTTAAAGATCAGACTTACAGTCCTATAGAAGTAGACTGGATTCATCTTGAAAACTTGAATGCCTCAATAAAATAGTTGTAAATGTAAGTTGTTCAATATTATTTTTCCTGAAGAAGAACCAAGAAGTACATCTACTATAGCTTTATTTTTAAAAAAATTGTTCCAAGTCTGGTTAATCATTCTGAATGCTGTGTGTGTTTGTATGTGTTTTGGATCTCTGCATTTGAGTGTAGATATTTATCTATAATATATTTCTCTAGGTTTTTTATGCTGTCTTGGATCAAATATACCATGGGAAACATCCTTTAAAAAAGTCAACCACAGATATTTTAAAGGAAACACAAGAGAAATTTTATGGATTGCCATATGTTCCTGACACTGTGAGTAGCAGATCTCATAAAATTAAGAAAATAAAGGTTAGCGGTTATCATCTTCATGTTAACTGCATAAAGTTATTTTCTGTTAGTGACATATTCAACATCCTATTAAATATTTTGTAATGATTTCTTAATGAGTATGTTTTCCTAAAATTCTCATAATTAGGATTTTAAGAACTGCCTGACTTTTCCCATTCTGCAGTTTTACTTTTAGTACATTCCCATTAAGTAAATTCCTATCAAAGTTAATGGGAACCATTTGGGATGCTACAGAGATTTCAAGGAGAGGGAACACAGGATGAATGTTATTCTCTTTTGTTTCCTTTTCTCCAGTCATTATTTTCTGCATTTTAATGTACACTTCATAGAATATCCAAAGGGACATACATCAATGAGAGAACTTTTAGAGTTACATGTAATCTTGTAGGAGTGGGTGGAGATTGAGTTGTTAATGTTTTATAGAAAGCAGGTGGGCTATTTCAGAATCAAATACACATTGTTGCCAATTCAGTTTACCGGAACAGAAATTCCAAAACAAAATAATGCATTTTTAGAATCAGTTTTGAAAATAACACTAAGTTTTGGGATGCTTGTAATTTACCACTTTGGTTAAGCGTGTTCACTTTGAACAGGGTCATCTTAAAATACAGGGTAAAACCAGCTTGAAGAAGCTGAGCGTAGGAAGAAAAATAATGAAGTGAATATGGGAAAAGCCTTTTTGTGGAATGTTCTGTAAAAACTCTGTGGTGGTTGCTTTATAGGTGTCATTTCATACGTTTACCATTAATTTCAAAATTCTGATGGCTTCTTCTCAAAGAAGAGCTTTTCATTTCTGCATCCAAACAAGTACGTTATAGATAATGTCACCATATAGAGCAGAAGTCTCCAACCTTGGTCCCTTTAAGACTTGTGGACTTCAACTCCCAGAGACTGGCTGAGGGTCTCTGGGAGTTGAAGTCCACAAGTCCTAAAGGGACTAAGGTTGGAGACCCCTGATATAGAGAATATTAATACCGCAGTCCTGTATTTTCACTGTAAGCCACATTGAGTTCAATAAAGCTTACTCCTAAATAGACACATCTGGCTTTTGTATAGAGAGACCCAGATGTCTCTACTTTTGCCTGCCTTTTGTAAGGCATTGAAAAACTGGATCTTCCCCCAGCATTGGGCCAGGAAGTTATGGGAACCTAATTTATTTGGTTTGATTTGTTACGGATGTATGAACTGCTTCAAGCATAGGATGTTTTCATTGTTATTAGTGGGGTGTGTTTTTTTTACTTTTTAAAACTTGGTATTTATTATTTCACGTTACATGACTGTCCATCTCAAACGCATATCTCTGGTTAACATTATTAAAAATATCAATGTATAGAAAGCCGAAAACAAAACAGCAGCCATTAAGTTAGCATAGCAATAGCAGTAGAACTAAAACTTATATACCACTTCATAGTACTTTACAGCCCTCTCTAATTAGTTTACAGAGTCAACATATTGCCCCCAGCAATCTAGGTCCTCATTTTACTGACCTCAGAAGGATGGAAGGATGGATCAACTTGAGCCGGTCAGGATCAAACTGCTGGCAGTTGGTAGAATTAACCTGTAATACTGCATTCTAACCATTGTGCCACCACCACAAGCATAGATAGTATATGGGCCAGCTCCCAGCTCCTGAGTCCCAAGTGGGTGATTTTTGTTAGCTCCCCAGAGTCAAAATGGCAAGTGGGTAGATTACTGAATTAACAAAATTCAAGTTCCATTGAGGTCTAATGGACATATTGGTAACTAGTCTCACTAGCAGTAAAGAGTCTCAAATCCCAACAACTGTTGTTATGTCAATCCTGTGCTCCATAATAGCTGGTATACTTCGGTATTCAAGACCCATATGGTATCTTTCTAATAACACCTAAGTGCTTAACTGCATGTGAAATTCCTTTCCTCTTCTCCAATATAAACTACTACAAAAATATTTATGTCTCTTGTCCTACTTGGTTTATTTATGAGTTGCTAATAAAAGCAGAGAAGCGTTATAAATGGAAACCTTTAATCTCTTACTTGACTCACTTTTCAAAATGTCATGGGTCTTTTAAAGTCTTCTTCTACAGTTCTATTTTTGAGTTCCATCTATTATTTATATATATGATTTTAAGTTATAATTCCCTACACCTGGGATTGAGTCTCACAGTGAAATTTATTTTTGAGTAATCATAGGTCTGCATTATTAAAAGGCAATAATGTTAATGAGCAAAGTAGAAGTACGTCTAAATAGCACTGAGTATAACATTACTCAGTGATTCATTCGTCAGTGATATTCGTCGCGAGCTTAAAACACACCTATTCATCTGCGCGGGACTGGATTAGATTTTAAAAAATTGGTTTTAAGGGTTTTTTATTATTTATATTGTTTTAAAAATTAGGCTATAGAATAAGTTTTTTAATTGTTGTTTTTAATCTGTATTTATATGTGTTTTAACTGCCTGTGAACCGCCCTGAGTCCTTAGGGAGATAGGGCGGTATATAAATATAAATAAATAAATAAATAAATAAAAATTACTTTAAATCAAAGTCAACAAATATGCGATAAATCAATGTGACCAAAGAACTTTGTTCACTATTATATGTCCTGAGGATAAATATTTCTTTCATCCTCATGTTATTACATGTTCTTTTTGTTACTCTGCATAATCTAATTTTAAAAACCAGATTTCAAAAGTCACAGTTAACACAAAGAATTGCTTATTAACATCAGGTCCGAAAAAAACCCCATGTCAGACTTGTAACTACACAGAAAGAACACTTAGATAATTTATAATGTCAGGGTTCACAAGGCTTTCATAAAATTAGAAGAATGACTTGCAACAGGCCATTTTGTTTTCTAGATCATAAAATGCTAGATTTTATTCAGTAGTTAAAATCTGTTTCCTTCTTTATCGTGTATACAAGCGAAAGTGATAGAGTTAGAACAGTGACTGTAGTTTGGGATGTGTTGAACATAAAGAAAATTGAGATTTAGGTGTTAATTTCTTATTAACAGGGTGATTTAAAAGCCAATTTTAATCTTCAAAGTCTTAATTCCCTTTGGAAATAATCCTGAGCCTTCTACAATTTTTTTTTAATTTGTCTTGCTTTTATATCCTATGCCTTGGTTCACTTCCCCAAAGCATTTATCTCTAATGTGATTTGTCTTATTTGTTCCAGTTTTTTGCAAAATAGCATGTATGACTTTCTTGGAGTTTGAAAAATGCTACCCGTGTTTCCACGAAAATAAGACCCTGTCTTATTCTCTCTTTTTTTGCCATCAAAAAAGGCACCAGGTCTTATTTGGCGGGTGGGGGGGATGTCGTCCACTGACTCACCTCACTTGCGAGTGTCACCTGTGGCCTCCTTTTAGCTGTCAGAGGCCTTCAGGAATTTCTTCAGCTTTGGATAGTTGCAGCCAGGCCTTGCATACCTCGGCCCATTTCTTCTGCAGTCAGCAAGGCTTTCCTAAAGGTCTCTGCAAGCAACAACAGTGCTCCAGATCGATCCTAGAGAGGTCTTCAGGAAAGGCCTATAGGCTCTGCAGCTGATAACAGAGCTCCGGATCGATCTGGACCTCTGTTATAGGCTATAGAGGCCTTTAGGAAAGCCTTGCCTACTGCAGAAGAAATGGACCAAGTTATGTGAGGCCTGGCTGCAACTATCCAAAGGTAAGTAATAGGGCTGCTCCACCCCCCCATCCCCACCCTAGCTTAATTTTTACCTGTGCACCCAGGAATGGGCATGGTCTTAATTAGGGCTTATTTTGGGGGTAGGGCTTATATTGGGCACACGTGTAAAAATCTAGGACTTACTTTCTGAGTAGGTCATATTTTTGGGGAAACCCAGTAGACTAGATATACATATATTTGCTCCTGTATATGACATGCATTCTGATTATTAACGCATAATCACAAACTATTGGCTTTGAAATGACATTGTATTGCTGTTCTAAAGAGACAGGCAACTAACCTGGGATTTACTATCTTATAAATTTCTTAATTAAAACACTAGACTAACAAAATAGCAAATCAATCATACTGTTCCTTATCCAAAAGAACACTTAATATTTGTGTGAAGATTTGTTTGTCTTAGTTTTACTCTTTATATTTAAAAAGATTCTCTTTTTTTAGTTGCTACAGACATCTTTTATAAATAGGAATTTGGTGAAAATATTAATAATGTCTTACTGTTCTCTTAGCATTAAACCATATATGCTTCATTTCCTATTTTAAATGGTGAGACACATTTAATAAATGCATGAAGTTAAAAGTATTTCAATTAATTAAAATATTATTATTATTTAAATTTGTATGCTGTCTAAATCCCAACAACTACTTTTGAGCAGTTCAAAAATAAAATTTCAGCCCCAATAATCTAATTTAGTTATGTAGATAACAAAATCAGCAGGTTTTTGTTATTTTTGACAAATTAATTCTAGGGAATACATTATTTTATCATCTTACATTTTTATAGATGCACTTTCATTAAAAAAAAGTATTTTGGGCAAACTAAAACTTCTATAGAGCTTTTCTAAGACATAGTCACCTTCTGTTTTAGAGGGCCATCAATAGAAGCACTTCATATGATTTTGGATCCTGAAAAGGTACGAAAGAAGGCAGTTCAAATAATCAAGTGGCTGTAACACCTTACCTATAAAAACAGGACCTAGAATAGTTGGGACTTTTCAGTTTGGAAAAAAGGAACTGAGCATTAACAAATTCAAGATGTTAGAACAGACAAAACAAACTATTCCTTCATGCAGTGCACGATTAGCCTGTGGAATTCATTAACTCAATATATGGTAATGATCACTAACTTGGATAGGTTTAAAAGGGGATTAGCTAAAATTATGGAGGATGGGGAAGGGTAATTAGTCTTGAAGAGTTAACTCTACTGGGTTAGAAGCAGGATCTCTCCTCCATCTCAGCATCTCAGAGGCATATAGTAACTTTCCTATAGAATACTTCATTGGCCAAGGATGGTAGTCACACAAGGAATTTGTCTTTGATGCGTTAAGCACTCACATGCAAAACAACAAGGTAATAATATCAAAGTAATACCAATAAGGGAAGGTAGAGGAACAGATGTGAAAGATAAAAGTAATAGAGCCATACTGCATGGGTAAATATTCTTAGACATAAGGCATCTCAAAGACATGTAGGCACTGAAAAACAAAATTATATGCTGAAATTCTTAGCCTAATCTCGCGTTATGTTCTTATATGGCTGTTTTTGTTTTAAAATTGTCCTTGTTCATAACAATTTAGATCAGGGGTCCCTAACCTGTGGGCCGAAGCCCACTATTGGGCCGTAGTCTAATTGCCACCAGGTTGTGTGAGTGGCCAGCCGGTGCATGCGTATCTGTGCACATGCACGGGCCCACTTGACAAGAGAATGGTCTACTCTTGTATTCTTGGAAGATTAAGATAAAATAAAAGGAATTTATTAACTGCCAGGTTGAGTTTTGTCTAATCCCGTGATGGCGAACCTATGGCACATATGCCTCTGTTGGCACGCGAGCCATAGCCCCAGTTCAGGTCTGATGGGCATGCGCCTGCGCCTGCGCCTCCCGCCAGCTAGCTGGTCTTCGGGTCTCTGTCGAGCATGCACGGAGGGGCGGGATACATGTGCAGGGGCAGGTGTGCATGCAAGGGGACATGGGGCGTGCAGGGGGATGTATGCGCATGTGCAGGGCTTGCACATGCATAGCATTTTGAGGGTTCAGGCGCGCATGCACTTTGGTCATTCAGTCCAGAAAAGTTTAGCCATCACTGGTCTAGTCAGTTTACTTGGGATAAAGGCAAGTCTCAACTTGAGCAATGGTTCAGTTGTTCTCAAGCAAGAGTGACTTCCTCAAAAAGGAATATTTGAAAACCACTTCCTTGGAAGATCAAAATAATTCTCTCATTATCAGGCTCCAAAGTTGTAAAAAAAAGAATACTTTCACAATTATAGTAGTCCCTTTGGGAAATAATTCAGAACCCCAGTTCTGTTCATACAGCAATACAGCAAACATTAAACATTCTCCTCTATTGAAACATAAAACCCTCAGGTAAAAAATATTATTGTAGATCAAAACTTTTTTTTAAAAAAACCTTACATACTGTACTCTGTTGCTTAATTTTAAATCTGCTATGTGTTTTGTATTATGGGAAAGAGACTAGGTAAAGCGGGGGGTATACATGCTGCTGCCAAAATATTTTTGCTCTAGATGTAGAATAATCTAAATTGAAGCTGAACATATTATCAGACACTGGTTTAGGGAAGTTACTTGGGGAGAAAAAAAAATGCTGATTTTAATTTGAAAGCTAAAATATGCTTTTTGTTTAATGTCTTCTTTTTATTTTGTATGCAGCCTGCAAGCAATTATAGAAAGAATAGTTGTTTGTTGGTAGAACATAAGGAACACTTTATTTTAGAAGAGCAAGCATTTTATGAAAACAAGACCAATGACTATTAGAGCAAAATTGTAGAGTTTTATCACAGGGTAGAGTGCTAGTTTATTTGGAAACATTGAGAGTAAGTTCCAAACAATAGAATGGTGCAGCATTCCGTCTGAGTAACAAGATTATGGTTAACCATTTTTCTATTTTACAAAAAAGAAAAGCTGATTAATTAGCTAGTATTAGTGCGTACGATAGGTGTGTACAGGTAGTCCTCAACTTACAACCACAGTTGAGCCCCAAATTTATGGTGCTAAGTGAAACGTTTATTAAATGAGTTTGCCCCATTTTACAGTTTTTCTTGCCACAATTGTTAGGTGAACCATTGCAGTTGTTAAGTTAGTTACATAATTGTTAAGTGAATCTGGCTTCACTATTGACTTTGCTTGTCAGAAAGTTGCCAAAGGTGTTCACATGACCCCAGGATACTACAACTGTTATAAATAAGAACCAATTGCTAAGCATCTGAATTTTGATCACATGACATGGGGATGGTGCATTGGTCATAAGTGTGAAAAACGGTTATAAGTCACTTTTTCAGTGCCATTGAAACTTTGAACGGTCACTAATTGAACTGTTGTAAGTCAAGGACTATCTGTACAGTACATGCACAAATATATATACAATTTAGTTCTGTTATTAACGCCGATTTAAATTTATCATAAATTATCATGCATGAAATATCCTGTCAATAGCCAGTAGATTCTGTTTAACAGAAATTAAATCCATTAGTAATCACTAACTTCTGTTTTCATTAACCAATTAAAAAACTACCTGGACATTTTTGGAATTTTTAGGATTATTTCATTATTTCAATATATTTATATAATATATATAAATCTTATTTCTTAGCCACCCCTCTCCCTTAGTTAAATCTACTTTTAACAATTAAATGTATCTTTTCATGTACCTTTTTCCCCCTATAGCAGTGTTTTTCAATCTTGGCCACATTAAGATGTATGGATTTCAACTCCCAGAATCTCCAGGCCAGCTTGAACACACATTTTAAAGTCACCAATGTTGAGAAACACTGCCCTAGAGATATCTTATTGGCTTTTAAACACTGCTCAGAAATGATATTAGTAGTATTTAAAACCGAAACAAAGAATGAATCCATTACAGACCATATTAAAATTAACAGATTGACATTTGTGCAGGAATGAAAAGATTTCCTTGGCAGAGGAAGATATGAATTATTAGAATTGTTAGAACTTGTAATTCAGTCCTGGGAAAGAAAAAGGGCATGATTTTGTTCGCTATGAGACAGGGGTCTCCAACCTTGGCAACTTTAAGCCTGGAGGATTTCAAGGAGGAGCAAAGTTGGCTGGGGAATTCTGGGAGTTGAAGTCCACCAGGCTTAAAGTTGCCAAGGTTGGAGACCCCTGCTATAAGAGGAATTAGAGGAATTTATTTCCATGTTTGTATTTGGATAAGTGGGAAGATGTTCTTTGAATAGTAGCAAAGATCTACCTCTACTGTAAGTATTTGCAGCATTCATACGAGATAAAACAAAATGGCATCTCTAACTTGCAAAGTGACTTTAAAAAAAAATTATAATAATTAGTTTAAGAATGACTGACATACAGTATGTACATGTGTGGGAATTATAAATGGTTATTTTAGTGTCAGAACAAAAATCATTGAGAATTAAATTTCCTTTTTAACTCTGTTTCATGTTACAGGCCTGGCAACTCCGATTCAGCCATCTTGTGGGATATGGCGCTAAATATTATTCCTATCTCATGTCTAGGGCTGTGTCATCTATGGTATGGAAGCAGTGCTTTGCACAGGATCCATTCAACAGGTATAAAGTAAAATATGCACTTAAAAAAAAAGTATTGATTAACCTCCAGGTATCATTGAAGTGTTTTATCTATACTGCTGTTCCTCTTTTTTTTTTTTGTTACAATATTTTTATCAAACCCAGGAGTAAGGTATTTATTGCAAGTTGAGTTAGATGGGCACCTATTGTGGCATTGGTTTATATAGGCACACAAATGCACTACACCTCTGGATATGGGAATAATTCAAGAAAAAAAAACACTTTTGGAACCTCAGCTGGTGTATAAAGACATATAGGGTGTGATTGTATTCTTCTGCTGCTTAGATCTGCTGAGAAATGAGTTAAACTGAGAGTCTCATTCATGCTATTTTGAATGTCCGGTCCATGGAGATACTGAAGTTTACAAAAAACAATAAATAAATACCCAGAACCAAAGGAATAAAATTCTCTTTAGTTTTTTTATGGAATGCAGAGAAGGAAAGGATATAAGCCAAGCATATCTCGTAACATTATGTGTTCTGAAGAATGGGGCAACCTGTGCCCAAGTTGGCCTCCTTAAAGTAGGGGACACCCAGACTTAGTCAGTTCTGTCAAGGTGGGGTACCTGATGGTTCCATCATATTGGATTTTTTAATCTGCCAACATTGCTTTTCCTTCTGTTTCTCCTGCTGAAAATAGAAATAAACTGCAGCGTACAATGGGGCAGGCACTTAAGGACATTGCCTTTACTTTGAAAAGTTAAAAGTTTAAGGATTTGTGATAGCCATCAGCAGTTACTAAGAAAAGATACCTGGGTTGATAGCAGTCCCTGAGGGGGAAAAACCTTGAACTGCTCAGTGACTGCACACTGAATACAAATCGGCAGCATATTGTAGCTGCTAATGAAAGCAAATATAATTTGAAGGTGCATCAATAGAAATATAATGTATAATTTCCAAAAGCATGAGAAGTAATAGTTCTACTATATTGTTTAACAATGAGGCTACAGCTGAAATCTGATGTTAAGTTCTGAGTAATATACTTTAAGAAGAGTTCAAACAAACTGGAACCATATTCAGAGGAAGCAACAAGAATGATCAGAGAAATAGGAAGTGACGCTTCCAAGGAGGATTGAAGGATATGGATATATTTAGACTTGAGTAATGAGGAGGATATATAAGAGGATGTCATATAGAACAGGGGTCTCCAACCTTGGCAATTTTAAGCCTGGAGGACTTCAACTCCCAGAATCTGGGAGTTGAAGTCTTCCAGGCTTAAAGTTGCCAAGGTATGAGACTCCTGATATAGAAGGTGGTCAGGACCTCTTCTTCAACTTCCAGAGTCTGAGGCGTAATATAATGTATTTAAATGGCAGAAAAGTGAATTAGAAAAAAACTTCTGAAGAGTAAGATCAGTTCAAGAGTGGAAACAAACTCCCTGAGAAAATGGAGGTTTCTCAGCCACCTGAGATATTTTGCTTTGGATTCCTGTATTGAGTAGTAGACTGGTCTCAGTGGCCTTTCCCATATGACTATATCGTTTTATCCTTAGTACAGTACATTCACTTAACGTTTCCAGATAACATGTTGGTTCACATACAGGCAATTCCCATGTCAAGTTCCATGTGTGAGCCATCCACTCCTCATTTAATCTCATGGGCCCAGAGTGGGCAATCTTGTGATGCTTCAGTTCTTTAATGCCATCAGTTACAATCAGCATGTCAAATGGTCAGGAGCTGCCATTTCTCTTTATTAATTTATTCTGGATGTTTCCAGGACACCACCCTAATTCATTATAATTTGCGTACTGTGCTCTAGTATAAATTTATTTATTGAGTGCTTTTCTGGAATGAGTATACGAGATGTAAAATCTAAATAATTAGATACTTGGTTTCTTGATAGTTTAGTGAGGAACTTGGGGAGAGGTGTGACATGAAGCTAAACTGGTTGTGATTGCAGATAATTGGAACCATAATGCTATCTCTTCATTCAGAGCAATGGGTGAACGTTATCGGAAAGAAATGCTGGCACATGGTGGTGGCAAAGAACCGGTGCTCATGGTTCAAGGTAATATAAATATTGTTACCCTTTTATTGCTTTTCCTCAATATATGTTTAGGAATGGCACAGGAGGACTTTTGTCATTGTGCTTGTCCAAAGGCTTTTCCTACAATTGACTTATTATTTCCAGAATAGAAAAGATAATGCGTATATTCAAATTTCCAAAATAATGTTTAAAAGCAAAAATGTCTGGCTACATTTTATTGTGTGGGTTTGTTTTTAAACTTGCATTATTTATCCTTTAAAACATCTTCAGGATGTTGTAGGCCAATGATGGCAAACCTTTTAGACACCGAGTGGCCAAAATGCGCACACACACGCGTATGCCCAAACTAAAAAGTGGGCACATGCATGCATGGACATGCGTGAATGTGCACATGTGTGGACATGCATGCGCAGACAGGAGAGACCTGAAGACCAGCTGGCTGGTGGGAGGTGGGTCATCCCAACACCGCCAGCACGGCAAGAGGTAAGATCTTTTTCTTTTGTGAGCTTCTGTTTCATCGTTTGCAGGGAAACAGAAGCTCACAAAAGAAACGCCATGGAGATCTGACCTGGGGTGATGGCACACATGCCAGCAGAGAGGGCTCTGCGTGCCACATCTGGCACACGTGCCATAGGTTCACCATCACGGTTATAGGCTTTATTGTTGCCATTAGCAAGGTGTATATTTCACTTAATTAAACTTGTGCTTCACCAAAACTTTAGCAAGAACTCCTCTACTATAAACTTCAAGTTGCATTGAGATCTTCTCCCAATGTTTCTTTTTGGGAGCCACTATTGTACACATATAAGGGAGGTGGTGGCTCAGTGGCTAAGATGCTGAACTTGTTGATCAGAAAGGTCAGCAGTTCGAATCCCTAGTGCCACGTAATGGGGTGAGCTCCCGTTCCTTGGCTCAGCTTCTGCCAACCTAGCAGTTTGAAAGTACGTAAAAAATGCAGGTAGGAAAATAGAGACCGCCTTTGATGGGAAGGTAGCAACGTTGCGTGCGCCTTTGGCATTGAGGCATGCTGGCCACATGACCACAGAGACGTCTTCGGACAGCGCTGGCTCTTCGGCTTTGAAACAGAGATGAGCACCGCCCCCTAGAGTCAGGAACAGCTAGAATATATGTGCGAGGAGAACCTTTACCTTTACCTTATTGTACACACAAAAATGCATATTCAAGCTAGTTGACTCTTGTAAATACATATTAAAGGCTTCAGTGGAAGATTTCAGTTTGGCTAAAAGCATTCCGTAGTATTAATAGAAGGAGAAGGAGAATTGGAGAAAGAAAACCAAATGTTCGAGGCATATTGAGCGATTTACTAGGTACTACTACTCTAAATTGTGTACTAAAGTTATATTTATGTTGGCAGTTCTAAAGGAATGATTCACATCAGAGAGAAGCGTGTTTTTGTAAAGTTTGTTTCTCTAATGTTAAACAATATTGTAATTTTCCTAATGTAACTTTTTAAAATCTTAATGACACAAGAAAGGCGTGTGTGTGTGTGTGTGTGTGTGTGTGTGTGTGTGTGTGTGTATGTGTTAGGCTGTGTCTTTTCTTTCTATATATAAAAGAGCAGATGTTCTGAATCATCATTGATTGTTTAAACTACAAAGACCAGTGCATCGTTGCCCAGCATTCTCTGCTTTAAAAAAAAAGCAGAGAAGCAATTTAAATTACAGTTTAACTTAAATTGCAGTTGGAAAATACTATCTCTGGATGCAACAAAATTTGAGAATATTCTATAAACTATCGAAGTACGCTGTTTGACTTTTTCTTAGTGTTATGTGATACGTATTAGTCATCAGTAGCCGCAATGACAAAATGCATGCCTAGACACAAATTATGCCCCTTACGTTACAAATATAAAAGAGTAGAGATTGCATCATGAAGTCACAACACACAATTCATCATTTTGGTATCACTGAGATTAGGACAGACACCAACAGCATTAGCGGGAGGGCTGTTTTAAATAAATTCTGCCCACAAATTTGGCATGACTAAGAATGCTTCCAAGCCAGATAGCAATTAATGCAAAGAAAAGAGACGCTACAGCATTCAGGTTGACTCTTCTGTTCTGAAAGTGTGTTTGCTGATCCTGCTAGGCTCTTTTGTTTAGGGAAAAACCCTCTTTTCTCCACAAAAGGCAGCCCTGAAAATTCCAAGTTATTTTGTGTATCAAAACCTCATGCCAGCAGTATGAGAGAATTGGTTCTGTATGCAGCCTTTGCCCTCCCGACTTATGAAAAGTTCTGGAACCAGTGAAGAAAAACGTCACGGAGTGGCAGGGCCATTTTCTGTCTTACCTTTTCTGGGGAGAGGAGGGATATAGGGACTGGCATGTCTTCATACTAGTTTTGACTCCTGGCAATCACCTGGACTAGTCCCTGCAGCTCTCTTGGTGAGATTTCAGAAGTGGTTTGCCATTGCCACGTACCTAGGACTGGGAGACAGTTACTGAGCCAAGGTCATCCTGCCTAAGGTGGAACTAGAACTTTTGGCTCCTGATTTCTAGTGCAGGGTCTTTAACCATTACACCAGCTGGCTTTCTTCCTTCTTACTACCATGTTTCTCTGAAAATAAGCCCTCCCTGAAAATACTTAAACACGTGCGAAGCCGGTCCCTGCCATTTCCTCTGGTTAGGGTTAAGGAGACAGAGCTGGAAATCAGGTAAGATGGCAAGATAAATAATCCCAGAATAATAAGACCTCTCCGAAAATAAGACCAAGCGCTTATTTCAGTATTCAAAAAAATATAAGACAGAGTCTTATTTTTCGGGGAAACACGGTAGAACATAAAAGTTTGAATCAGGCATTAAAAAGAATTGAAAGAGAAGTAATAGATATTATGACTTCCAATTATTTAACAATACCCCAATATGACTATATTAATTATACATTGATTATAGTATTAAAGATGAAATTATTTGTAATCTTAATTACATTAATATACAATGAGATATTTCTGGGAAGTGCTTTCAGTTTGTATCCTGGATACATATCTGCAATATACCTCCTAGATAGGATATGACACAGTGAACAATATACAGGTAGTCTTCGACTTACAACCGTTTGTTTAGTGATCGTTCAAAGTTACGGCAGCCCTGAAAAAAGTGATTTATGACAGCTTTCACACTTATGACTGTTACAGTATTCCCCTTGTGATCAAATTGAGGGGCTTGGCAATTGGTATGTATTTACGAATGTTTCACTGTCCCGAGGTCATGTGATCACCCTTTGTAATCTTCCCAGCCAGCTTCAGACAAGCAAAGTCAATATGGGAAGCCTTAATGACCGTATGATTCACTTAACAACAACAGTGATTTGCTTAACAACTGTGGCAAAAAAGGTCATAAAAGGAGGCAGAACTCACTTAATTGCCTTGCTTAGTATGGAAATGTTGGACTCAATTGTGGTTGTCAGCTGAAGACTAACTATATTGGATCATCAATGTATCAAGGTGCAAAGTAGCTTTGCTTGAAGTGGGAAATGAGGCAAAGTATTACAAATTATATATGAATGGCAGGAAACTAGAGCGAGTAGATGAACTTGCATATTTTGAACTGTATACTTTGGCAGAATGTGTTGTGGTCCACCAGCAGCCCACGGACCTGGCAATGGAGTCAGACAGTGAGGAGGCTGGGGAGGACAATGGGCCAGTCCTGGAGTCGGGAAGGCCCAGACGAGGGCTATGCATTAAAGGCAGAGATGGGGCCAGGGTCATCTGGGAGCGATGCGCAGACTCTGAAGCCTCCAGCAGATAGGCAGAGGAACAGGAGGAGCCTGTTCCTACTGCACGCATGTGAACAGCTGCCAGAAGGCAAGAGCAGCTGAAGAAAAAAGGACAACTCGGGAGTAAGGCCAGAAGATGATTGGCCACTCCCATAAGGCTTAAAAGAGCAGCAACAAGCCGTTGGGTCCTTTGTAGAAAAGCAGCGTTGATTTCCATGCTTCTTGTCAGCGTCTCTTGAACTTTGTGGGGTTTTTGCCAAGAAAAGCCTTTGGCAGGTTGCCAAAGACATAAGAGGTTGGTGATAAGGCCAACGGACTGGTTATTAAGAATTTTGCTTTGGACTGTTTTAATAAAATAAGTTGTTGAGGACTGAATTGTGTTTAGTAATCACTACTTGGGCCTTGGTCACAACAGAATGTTTATGGAAGATGGGAAAGAGATGAAAAAACTGTGTGATGTGCAGATGTTGGTAGCAAGGATGTGGGTGGTATATAGTCTCTAGAAAAGAATGAATGTTTACCAGAAGGAATGAAAATAGCTGTGTATAAGAATGTACTTCTGCCCACTTAGTCATATAGAAGAGTGGAATATGTCAAGACGAACATAAATGTTGAATGCAGTGGGAGGAAGTTTGCATGGAAAAACAAGAACAAGGTTAAGAATGAAGTGTTGCTGAAGGAATGTAGATTGAATACAAAAGTGACTGACGAGCACAAAAGAACTACTGAGGTGGTTTGTTCACCTAGTGAACATGAATGAGGATTGCAGACTTGTATGGTATTCCTAAAAGTATTCTTTATTGTCACCTTCAATCTGATGCATATTTTTAAGCCCAAAAAAGACATAATTTCTTTTAAAGAACTATTGGCAGGTCTCCACCTGCCCGCCAGATTTAGCAGGTAAGGCCTGCTCCATGTCCCTTCCATGAAACAGTATCATCTTGTTGGATTTAGGAGTCATGCCTTGTAAGCATGTCTCTGGAAATAATGAATGGGCCCCAATGTTCGTCGTTTTTCACAACACAAGATGTTAAAAAACCATCTCTTCCTCCAGACGTTTGAGCTCTGCTGATTAATGTTGCCTCAGTATAAATTGGAATTGCTGCTTGTGGTTTCAATCATTTACAATTTGGATTATTTAAATTGTTGTTTTAAACTTCGTATGCTGTCTAAAGCAGGGTCTCCGCAAGAATTGCGGACTTCAAGTCTCAGAATTCCTCAGCCAGCAAAGAGTTGAAGTCCACAAGTCTTAAAGTTGCCAAGGTTGGAGACCCTGCTCTAGAGTTACTGCCATGAGATAAGCAGCGATAGAAATCGGGAGAGAGGGATGGAGGAATGACATCAAATCCAAAGCCCACTTTCCAGATTTGGATCTGAATACTGCATGTTTCTAGAAAATTGAATTGCAAGATAAATATTTGGAGGCAGAATGAATAGTTTGAGGAAGGAAAGACTTAGATTTTCTTAACATTTCTTTTGAAAATAGTAGATTTAATTCCTTGTTGCCATTTAGGGAATAAAGTGTTAACTGTTGATAATTTGGCATTTCCAATTCAATTCCCTGATTCCAGGTTTCAAGGCAGAGGCCTGGACAGCTTTGTTAGGGCAGTTCACTGTGGTGGGACTTATTGTACTTTCAGTTATGGTTAATTTTTATCATGTGTTTAGAATCAGCATTCGATTCATTCTGACTTATCTGCCTTTGATATTTCCTAGGTATGCTACAGAAGCAACCATCAGTGGAAGATTTTGTGGAAGCCCTTGTATCAGACTTAGATCAAGACTTTGAAACATTCTTTATGGATTCTGAATAACAGAGAAGAATATTCTGAAAGTTTTTGAATGTATTGACAGTGTACATAGAAGTTGGCATTTGTAAAAAAAATGTGTATATCAAATAAATGCTTTACTTGAAAAGTAAAAAAAAAAATTTCTTTATAGAAAGATAAGAACTTAAGCATGTTTCGTGCAGCATTCACATATTTGGGATGATTCTTATTTGAATAAATATATACTAAAATAACTGCTTCTCCCACGTAAGTTCAGAAAAAGTTCAGATATGTTATATGTCCTCAGTACAAGCAAGTTACATACATACCCATCACCAATATGCCATGTACAACGGTTAAGTGGTAGTAAGCAAAAGAAAAGAAATATACTTTAATCTAGTTTTATGTAAACACCATTTATCATATCTCACCTTAGCTTTTCATTCTTGATTATACCATGTTCATATACTGCTTTGTATTGGCCTTTTGTTCTTTACATTTCTTGTCATTTTCTTTTTAAGAATTCCATCAACTCTATCCAATCAAGATTCCCCCCCCCACCTTCCTCTCACTCTGTTCTCTCTTTTTTTGGTCCAATCCTTGTTCAGCCCTTCTGTATGATTAAATCACCTGAACGTGCTTCTTTTATACTGGTCATCTCCTTTTATGTTCAATCAACATTCTGTTGTGATCCAGGCCCAAGTAGGTAGTAATAAATTTAGGCCGTGGAAAAACAAACTTTATTTGAACAGCTGGGAATTACTTCATTCCCAGCGTTGTTCAACTCAAAGTAAAACAAATGCCTCCCACCAAAAATTCCTCAGTTATCTCACAAACCTTAGTCCAATTAGGTAAACTGCAAAGGCCTTTCCTGGCAAACGTCCAGAAGCTACAAAAACAAAGACGTATATGAAGCAGAAGATGCAGCTACAATGTTGTTTTCTGGCAGAGCTGAAACGCCGGTGCTGGTCTGTTTTAAGCCTTATGGGAGGGGCCAATCATCTCTTGGCCCTACTCCTGAGTTGTCCTCTCTGCTTGAGCTGCTCTTGCCTTCTGGCAGCTCTTTTCATGCGTGCATTAGGAACAAGCTCCTCCTGTTCCTCTGCCTCACTACTATCAGTCTCTGGAGGCTCTGGAGTCCGCACCTCACTTCCTGATGGCCCTGGCCTCACCTCGGCCTCATCGCTCTCCAACTCAATTGCCAGCTCGGTAGGCTGCTGACGGACCACAACATATTCATTCTTCTCTTACCATGTAATTTTTTTCTGAAGTATCCCATTCCTACTACAGTTGAACTTCATGTTATGTTCCTCAACTCAGTGCCACATAACAAAGGGAGCAACTGATTTTCTTTATGCAGCTTTGGACAAACGTTGACTCCTCTGAACCTTTGCATGTCTTAACTTTTCCTCAGTTACTTTGCCATTCATCACAAGACTGAATCAGTAACGTGAAAGCATTCATAATTCCTAGATCACCAAAAGACCATGTCTTGAACAAGAAAGATACAACAAGATGAAAATACAGGATCTCATCTGGCAGTTTCATGAAGTTGCATCAAGGGGAAGGAGAGACTTATATTTTCTTAACATTTCTTTTGAAAATAGTAGATTTAATTCCTTGTTGCTATTTGGGGACTAAAGTGTTAATTGTTTATAATTTGGCATTTCCAATTCAACTCCCTGATTCTCTGTCCAACTACTAATTAGAAAATAAGGAAAATAATGCATTAGATTCAAGGAATGCAGTAAGTTTTTGTCTATATGTCTGTATTCCTAATGAAACTTGCTGCAGAGTACATAAATAAAAGAGTTGCATATATATTTAAATATGCTTAATGCTATTTTTCTTTGCAACTGGTTTAGATGCCCAAGATTCAAAATGATTACACCTAAATTGCTTAAATCAGGTTGCTGGGCTCAGAAAGCAATTTTGTGTATTTGAAGTTCTCTTTAAGTCTTGCATTTGATTTCACTTACTCTACTCCACAGTATGTAGGTCAGGGAATGAAAATGAGAAAAGCAAAGAGGAAATTAACACTGAAGGGCAAATGCACTGTTAAAGTATCTGGGAGCAGAAAGCAATATTAAATATTTTGTTTTCCTTGTGAGTTACAAGCCAGAGGGTCAATGCTGGCTGGATCACTTTATGCAAGAAGTAGCCGTCTTTTTTTTTTCCTCGGGAGTTTTTCAGTGGCAAGCTCTTGTGAGTGCCCAAGGCACATAATTTTGTTCCTTAAAGCCTTTTCTAAGCTTTACAAGTATGTTTTTACAGCTTGTCTCTCAGGGGCTTCTTCCCATTTACAACAATCTACACAGGGCAGTCCTTTTTCAAGCGCATCAGTGCAGTTCTTCTTTGCCATTCTGATCCTGTTGTTGTTTTTTATATAGAAGTGTGTCCATGCGTGCTTAACATGTTTCCATCACAATGGCAGGAAGTCATGTAATTAATTGAGCATGTTAATGCTTTGCACTCAATTTGGCTCTAACTATAACTGTGGAACCAATATTTTCTTTTAGGTAGAAGGTTTTACGAAGAGTAGGGATGCGGTGGCTCAGTGGCTAAGGCGCTGAGCTTGTCAATCGAAAGGTCGGCAGTTCAGCGGTTCAAATCCCTAGTGCTGCTATGTAAAGCGCCCATTACTTGTCCCAGCTTCTGCCAACCTAGCAGTTCGAAAGCACGTAAAAAATGCAAGTAGAAAAAATAGGGAACACCTCTGGTGGGAAGGTAACAGCGTTCCATGCGCCTTTGGCGTTGAGTCATGCCGGCCACATGACCACGGAGACATCTTCGGACAGCGCTGGTTCTTCAGCTTTGAAATGGAGATGAGCACTGCCCCCTAGAGTCGGGAACGACTAGCACATATGTGCGAGGGGAACCTTTATCTTTATTTTATGAAGAATACAATTCATTTTAAATTATTAGATTTAGGATGCAATAAATAATGTTAGAACAGGGGTGTCAACCTTGATTTCATTGAATGCCACATCAGGGTTGTGTTTGATCTCAGGCGCCTGGGGTGGGCATGGCTGGAGTGGGAATGGCCAGCTTGATGTCACTCATGTTGGCGCCTATGGGGGCCCGAGAGCTCTGCCAGTGAAAATGGGCTCCCAATCTCCATTTTCGGCTGCAACGGCCTCCTGTAACCCTTTGCCAGTGAAAACAGAGCTCGGGAGGGTCACATGGGCCGGTCCCTTGCTGTTTCCCAGTCAGTCCCATGGGCCAGATCTAAGCATCCCATGGGCCAGATGTGGCCTGCGGGCCTTGAGTTTGACACCCCTGTGTTAGAATAATGACAGAACCAACACTAGCATTTATTTTTCTACACTCAGAAAAGCTGAGTGATAAACTCATACTCTTGTTTAGACTATTGCAACACATACTATGTGGATTGCCTCTAAAGAGCATTTGGAAACTTAAAGTGATGCAGAATACAGTTGTGTGGATAATAAATTGTGCCAGATATACGGCACATATCATCTCACTTCTTCATGAGCTCCATTTGTTACCAGATTGTTTCCGGGAGCAATTCAAGGTGGTGGTTGTCACCTTTAAAGCCCTGCATATCTTGGGACCATGTTACCTGAAGGATTGCTTTTTCCACTATTTCTTTTTTGTTTTCCCTGTTCTAAGTAATAAACGGTTTGATTTTCTGACTTCTGTTTGAACTGCTTGATTCTGACTGATCAGTGTCTGATCCCTTCCATCTCAATTCCCTGATACCTCAGTTTGTAATTGGTTCATTTCATTGTGTTGAGCTTTCCCATGTCCATTGAATAACAGAGTTGGAAGGGATCTTGGAAGTCTTCTAGTCCAACCCCCTGCTTAGGCAGGAAACCCTAAGACAAATGGTTATCTAACTAAAACCTTTCAGTGTTGGAGCATTCACAACTTCTGGAGGCAAGTCGTTCCACTGATTAATTGTTCTAACTGTCAGGAAATTTCTCCTTAGTTCTAAGTTGCATCTCTCCTTGATTAGTTTCCACCCATTGCTTCTTGTCCTATCCTCAGGTGCTTTGGAGAATAGCTTGATTCCCTCTTCTTTGTGGCAACCCCTGAGATATTGGAACACTGCTATCATGTCTCCCCTAGTCCTTCTTTTCCTTAAACTACCTGTAGACCTACCCAGTTCCTGCAATCGTTCTTCATATGTTTTAGCCTCCAGTCCCCTAATCATCTTTGCTGCTCTTCTCTGCACTCTTTCTAGAGGCTCAACATCTTTTTTACATCGTGGCGACCAAAACTGAAACTGCTGTAAAATGCTATGGGGGGGGGGAATATAAGACTAAATGCTATCGCTACTTGTGGGAATAACTACGTAGACCCCTATACATGCTAGTCATTGCCGACTCTAGGGGGTGGTGCTCATCTCCGTTTCAAAGCCAAAGAGCCAGCGCTGTCCGAAGATGTCTCAGTGGTCATGTGGCCGGCATGACTCAATGCCAAAGGCGCATGGAACGCTGTTACCTTCCCACCAAAGGTGGTCCCTATTTTTCTACTTGCATTTTTTACGTGCTTTCGAACTGCTAGGTTGGCAGAAGCTGGGACAAGTAACGGGAGCTCACCCCGTTACGCAGCACTACGGATTTGAACCACTGAACTGCCGACACAGCTTTTTTCCTCTTCGCTAAACTGGGGGTGGGGGTGGCCAGCGTGTGATGCATCCAGCCCGCGGGCCACGAGTTTGACACCCCTGCTCCAGAGGTGGGTTTTAGCAGGTTCTGACCAGTTCTGGAGAACCGGTAGCGGAAATTTTTAGTAGTTCTGACTGGCCCCATCTATTCTCTGCCTCCCAAGTCCCAGCTGATCGGGAGGAAATGGGGATTTTGCAGCAACCTTCCCCTGGATTGGGGAGGGAATGGAGATTTTACAGTATCTTTCCCCTGCCATGCCCACAAAGCCATGCCACACCCACAAAGCCACACCCACCGAATTTTTTGAAATCCACCACTGCCCTGCTATATAAGAACAATTAGCTTCTAACTGATGGTTATTAGGCCCAGCAAGTTTCTATCCAGGCTTTGTATTGAGCATTATTTTGGTTAAGTTTACACAACATGCTAAACCAGGATTTGATTAAACATGCTTTGCTGAACAAGACATAGTGACCTGGTTTGCTCATGATGTTAAACAAAAAAGAAATGATATCATTAGCCAGGTTACTAACGGGCATACTCTGCAAAGTTCAATAGGCTTGCCAGTTCCCAAGGTCTTTTCAAGAATTGAAGGCAGTCTTCTCTTTTATTAATTTCAGCCTATATACAGAGCCAATTATACAATGCTAATTGGATCCTGGAAGAGCTGGGAACTGGGCTGAATTAGACTATGACTGATTTGATTATCTTTTCTGTGATTGTATTTATGCATTTAACACATCTTTATACTGTTCTTCATTCTGATTAGAATCTGAAAATTCCATTCAATCACAACATATTGCCTCTCTTTGAACATTTGCTTAATTGAATGTTCTCAGAGCTGCTTGGAGGAAACACTGATAGAAAAAAAAAAGAGTGTGATTGAAGAAATAACATCAAAGCTTGATGCTTATTTTGTTGATTTTACAAACAAAGCCCTCCATCCTGGCAGCAGGATTTCATAATAGAAAACCTTTATAGAAGCATGACAGATAGCAACAGAGTTCAGAGCTGTTTTGTAATAAATAAATAAGGCAACCAGATCTGGGCTGTGAAGAATTACTTCTTTGCTGATGTGTTGATCCAGATTGGTTGGTATGGTCACTTGGTACTAAGAGTAAAAAACATGTGGATGGATATTATGATTCATGAATCATTTGAAACAGTTGCAGCTCTTTTTAGTTTTAGAAAAGCTGGGGGGGGGGTTCTTTCTTTCCCCTTTTCCTCTCTTTCTTGCTTAAAGCTTTGAAGCTACTCAACTGATGGTGTTAGTTATTGTTAAACACTGGAACAAAAGGGAAAGATGGAGCAAAAATTTAAACAGCTGCTTAGCTTTATGTCTTTATGAATAGTCTGTAAGACAGAGCATAAATCAAGCATGTGTTTGTGTGTTTGCAGGATAAGGAACAACAGGAGACCTAGTTAGTTGGCTTTGGTACTTGCAATAAATGCCTGCTGCATTTAATATCTCCATTTAGTTGATTCTCTAGTTTGAAAAATAATTTTGAATTCCATACAGCCGCATTTGAAAAGCAACCGTATCTTTTTGAGTGGCACTGAATTGCACTGCCCTTTGGAACATTACTAGAGCTAGTCCTTGACTTATGGCCACAATCGAAACCAGAATTTTTTTGCTAAGCAAGGCAGTTGTTAAGTGAATTGTGCCTGGTTTTACAACCTTTTTTGACACTGTTAAGCGAATTGCTGCAGTTAAATTAATCATGTGATTGTTAAGCAAATCTAGCTCTCCTCCCTTAACTTTGCGAGTCATAAGTTGGCTGGAAAGGTTGCATATGGTGTTCACATGTCCCTGGGATGCTGTAATCATTATAAATAAAAAAATTCAGCCAAGTACCTGAATTTTGACCATGTGACTGTGCAGATGCTGCAAAAGTTGTAAGTATGAGGACCAGTTGTAAGTCACCTTTTTCAGTGCTGTTGAAGAGTTGTTAAACAAATGGTTATAAGTTGAGAACTAGTTGTACCATAAATTTCCTTAGGGGGGATGTCTATGGAGATACTCAATCATTCCAGTCATAGTTGTCCCAAAAGTGCTTTTTCAAGAGGCAACTGGACTTCGTTGTTTTTCTTTGAAGATATTTCACTTCTCATCCATGAAGCTTCTTCAGATTCATCCAAGAAGCTTCTTCAGCTTTGAAGCTGAAGAAGCTTCTTGGATGAGAAACGAAAGGTCATAACATTTGAAATAATCAGTGAAGCACCTATCTCATCATGATGACTATGTGCAGCTGATAGTTAAAATTTATGTTGACATTTCGATCTTTATTCTGTTGAACTAGATATTTTGTCTCCCCTAGGGATTGCCCCAAAGGTGCTTTTTCAAGAGGCAACTGGACTTTGTTGTTTTTCGTTGAAGACCTTTCGCTTCTCATCCTTTTAAAAATGTTTTTGTCTTGTTCTCTACTCAACTGGAAATCTGAAATAAAGTATGTATGCTCTGATTGCTGGAAACATCGAAAACCCAAGCAACAACCTCTTTTACTAAAGAAGAAAAATGTTTATTTGTTTAGACTTAGTTTGTTCTGGGAACTCAACCACTGTCGATTGCAAACCACAATTTATGGATTACCAAAATATTTGTGATATCCCTGGATGACAACTCTGAAACCAATTTTTAAACTTTAAAAAAAGCTGATATATCACAAACTTGCCAAAATTTAGTTTTCTCGTAGGACATGTTGATACTCTTGCGTGAGATTCTGTCCAAGAATGACATTGCTGAAATTTCATGAGATTTGAGGGACACATGAGATTTGGGGCACTTTTTTTTAGCAAGATGATAGTTTATTGGTTGTTTCATATCTTCTCTCGTTTTTCCTTTTTTTTACTTATTTGTAGCAGATACATGCTTTTGGTTGTATGCGTAGGAATGCTATAGTTTCTACGCTGTGTATTACAGTTATGAGTAGGGTAGGGATGCCATGAATGTTCCTCTGATTTCTTGATATATTTGTCCATCCAATTGAAAATGGTAAGGCAGAGGTTGATGAGATCCATTATTCTGAATATTCTTCATTTTCTGGCTCTAGGGAAAACCCCAGTCTATTCTAACACTGAAGACATTACTTGGTAGAGTAATGAAACATCTCTGCCAGTTTTGGAAGCCATTTTTTCTTTTAGCTTCCTGACTGCCACATTTTTTAGCCTGGGAAATTGGGAGGGGGTATTTGGTTGGCACGGTGGAAACTTAGCCACAACAACATTCCTTACTCCGGGAGTCAAGGACATTTGCCTGCACCTGGATGGGAGTGACCAGGGATTGTCTCCAGTTGCGTTTGAAGAATGGATTGGACCATGTGATGAACTTGTGGGTATTGAGCAGGGTTGTGAACTTTCAGCTGGGTGGGGAAAACCTGGAAGCTCTCAGATTCGGGTTTTCCCAGATGTGCCAACATGACATCTCTAATAAAGTGGAACTTTGAGGAAATTATTGCCTTGGAGTTTTATTTTGTTGGGGGTGTTTTTTGGAACCCTGACAATCTGCAGGAAAAATAGCCATGCTCAGAGAGCATCAAGGACTCTGTGAATCAATCATGCTTTTAGGCATTAATGATAACTGTGAAATTAAAAAGGAACAAACAAACCAAAATAGCAGTGAATCAACTGGAAGGGTATCCCAATGTACACACCTGCTACTTTCAGAATTTTCTTGTTTCAAACCCGTAAACTGTCCATAAATAGTAATTTGAACCTTCATTTCGTGGCACCTCAGTAGCTCGAAGCAAGTATTTTTCTTGATGGGTTTTGGAGTGGGGGGGAAGAGAGATAAGAAGGAATTCCATACCCTCACAGAAGCTTCAAATCCCTATTTTACCTTTACAGAATTTCTGATCCTCAGCAGTTGGGAGCAAAGAGATGGACCATTGGATGATGGTCAACACCACTAAGCCTCTTAAGCAGTGAAATGTAAAATTTGTTACTACCGATTCTGTGGGCGTGGCTTGGTGGTGGCGGGGGTAATGTGACTGGATGGGCGTGGCCAACTTTTTTTTTCTTTTAAAAGCATTTTTTTACAACCTCTTTTGGTTGAAAAGAAAAGGCTTTTTTTGCCTTTAAAAGAAAAAAAAGCCTCTGACAATCAGGCAACTCAGCTGGGATCGTCAGAGGAGCCTTTTAAAAGCATTTTTTCTGCAACCTCTTCCGCCAAAGAGGTTGTAGAAAAAATACTTTTAAAAGCCTCTGACAATCCCAGCTGAACTGTGCGATCACCACAAAAGAAAAAATGCTTTTAAAAATGAAAAAAAAACAAAAACCTCTGATGGTGCAGCTCAGCTGGGCATGGGGGAGGACAGGGGTTTTTGCTACCGGTTCTCTGAACCACCTGCCGCCATTGCTACGGGATCGGGCGATCTGGTCTGAACCTGGAGCCTTTCACCCCTGCTCTTAAGGCACACAATTTGCTCCTAAAATCCTCTGACCTCTATCTCCTTGTGAAGAAAACTTTGGCCCCTCTGATTTTAGGGACAAAATAACAACCAATTATATCAGACTGTGTTGTTGTTGTTGTTTTAAGGAAAAAAACCTAGCCTCACTTAGTTTGGATGCCAAAAAATTGCCTATTCCTGCTTTAAATTTCCTTCTCCCCCTCCCCCCCCAGAACAGCTGCCCCATCACATCTAATTCTGCCATTAAATAAATAAATAAGAATAATTTCATTCTTGTTCTAATTTCGAAGGAACCCCTTTAAGGAGAAGCCTTTGATGTGACCATTTTTTAAACCTCTGTAACTAGTAATTTACATGCCACACAGTAGAAACCAATTGCACCTTGAGAGAGATGGATTATAGAGACAGAACAATAATTATACCTTTCCTGTTTTAACTGCTCATGATTATGGCTTACTGATAAATCCAGAGGGGTGGGGTGGGAAGCAGAACTGAAAGCTTCAAAGGTATTTGTGAATACACTTACCTCTTGCCCCTTTAGCCTGTCTGTCTTCTGGATTCTTTTGAATAAACTGAATGGAAAGGAAGAATGAGGTCCACCGAGCTAGGTAAATAAAACACAGCTGTGTTTTGCAAACACACCTTTTCATCCTCTTGAAGCACAGTTAATGTTTTATAGTTTGCCTTCTGATATGGCTCAGTTGGTGGCTGAGATGAATGAGTTGCCCCCTGAGCTGGAATCAGCTATTTTTGATATCTGGTGGATGCAGATTTTAGGATCATTCCTTGCTCAAGACGTACATATTGTTGTGCCTCAAAGCTGGGATTTTCTTACGAGGGCTTATATTCCATTTGATGTTATTGTATTGAGATTTTTTTCTCTAGGAATTATGGGGAATGAATTCATGGGGGAGAGCCAGGATTACTTTCTGCACACCAAAAGCATAGCATTTGATATCTAGTTTGTAGACACAGAGTAGCTGAATGTATGGTCCTTCTTTATACCTTAATTATACTACACAATTTATATTTTATCTTGCTTTCTCTTGTACTGGCAGCCAGTACTATTCCAAATAGTTGCGGGATCCAATCTGGGCTGGTCAATGGATCAGAAGTTTAGTCTTCCGAGCTTTCAAATTCATATTGGAGCCAGTGGTGGATTTCAAATTTTTTTACTACCGGTTCTGTGGGTGTGGCTTGGTGGGCGTGGCTTGGTGGGCCTGGCAGGAGAAGGATACTATAAAATCTCCTTTCCCACCCCACTCCAGGCGAAGGATACTGTAAAATCTCCTTTCCCACCCCACTCCAGGGGAAGGATACTGTAAAATCTCAATTCCCTTCCCAATCCAGGGGAAGATTACTGCAAAACCCACATTTTGTCCCCATCAGCTGGGATTTGGAAGGCAGAGAATAGATGGGGGCAGGGCCAGTCAGAATTTTTACTACCGGTTCTCTGAACTACTCAAAATCTCCAGTACTGGTTCTCCAGAACTGGTCAGAACCTGCTGAAACCCACCTCTGATTGGAGCCCATCCTTAGGGAGCGTCTCTCTCTCCAGAATCATTCCAAATAGTCTCCAGAAGACAGTAGTTCAGAGGTGGGTTTCAGCAGGTTCTGACCAGTTCTGGAGAACCGGTAGCAGAAATTTTGAGTAGTTCGGGGAACCGTAGTAAAAATTCTGACTGGCCCTGCCCACATCTATTCTCTGCCTCCCAAATCCCAGCTGATCGGGAGGAAATGGGGATTTTTGCAGTATCCTTCCCCTGGAGTGGGGTGGGAATGGAGATTTTATAGTATCCTTCCCCTGCCACGCCCACCAAGCCACACCCACAGAACCAGTAGTGAAAAAATTTGAAACCCACCACTGCGAGTAGTTACATTAAAATTCAGTCAGTCAGTTTGGAATCTGCCAGATTCTGAATAGCTAACAACAATTTATTAAATTTGTGCACCGTTCAATTCTCAATGCCTCTGATCTCACAACAATCAAAGAAATTATAATGCAGGTAGGTCTACACATGACCACAACTGAGCCTAAAATTTCTGTTGCTAAGAGAGACAGTTGTTAAGTGAGTTTTGTCCTGTTGTAGATGTTCCTTGTCACAGTTGTTAAGTAAATCACTGCAATTTACTCAAGGGCCGTAATAGCTCAGGCTGTTAGAAGCCTGTTATTAGAACACAGCAGCCTGCAATTACTGCAGGTTCAAGCCTGGCCCGAGGTTGACTCAGCCTTCCATCCTTTATAAGGTAGGTAAAATGAGGACCCAGATTGTTGGGGGGGCAATAAGTTGACTTTGTAAATATACAAATAGAATGAGACTATTGCCTTATACACTGTAAGCCGCCCTGAGTCTTCGGAGAAGGGCGGGATATAAATGTAAATAAATAAAAAAAATTGTTAAGTCATTAACCTGGTTGTTAAGTGAACCTGGCTTCTCCATTGACTTTGCTGATCAGAAGATTGCAAAAGGTAATCACATGACCCATCAATATGAGTCAGTTGCCAAGCATTGGAATTTTCATCATGGGACCATGGAGATGCTGCAAAGGTCATCAGTGTGGAAAATGGTCATAAATCATTTTTTTTAGTGCCGCTGTTACTTCAAACTGTACTAAGCAAACAGTTGTAAGTCGAAGACCATCTGTAAGGTAAATAAACCTAAAAGTTAAATATAAAAGATTGCAGGTGTGATAAAGCAAAGAATCTCAGTCTTGCTAAAGATCCTGGGGTGAAGAGCCAGGTCTCCGCAGTTACACAACAATAGAGTGCTGGGCCATCTGGATCTTGGCGAACCTAAAAGGTAATTGCTGTAACAGAGAAGGGACACTTCCATGGTCCCAACAGATGACCGAGTGTGCAACCCTGCAGGATCAAATCGGCTACGAGAAACAGGCAGTCCCTCAAGTAACCAGATCCAATGCCATGTAGGGCTGGCAACCAGCAATTTTAAACAGAAACAGATTGCAGGCTTCCAGAAGACAGAATCTAAATACCGATACTTGGAAAAAATGGTGAATGTCAGAGAAAAAGAATGACAATTTCCAGGGACAACTCTTACTATTGGTTAAGATGCTATTCATATCCTCTAAATTAAGATGAAGAATCTTTAGCTTCCCACAATGAGTGAGTAACATTTATTGTCCTGCAGAATACTATAATTTTCACTAGTATATCTTTTCAGTGTGAAGGGGGGGGGCATTACCCTGCAGGGGCATGTCCAATCCTGTTTAATGAAGAACTTTTAAACTTAAGCAATACCTTAGTTCAAAGTGATGCCTTCAGCTAAGAGGCCAGACCCTTTAAGGAGCTCTAGGAGATACAACATGAATGGTCAAAGGTCCAGTGCTGTTATGCTCCAAATTAACCGTTGACTGTTCAAAATTCCATTCCCATCTCCTATTCCCATTCCCATTTCTCAAGATGCTGTCATTTTCTTTGACCTTGTCAGTGAATTAATCACACATCTCTAGAAATATTTCATTAGAGTTTATGAGCTGAACTCCATTTCATTATTACCTGTGAATCAAAAAGAGATCAAGATATGTCAAAGACTAAGAATTTAAGGTTTGACATATACAATATAATATAATGTGAGTTGTTTGAACATATTTTGTTTCAAATATTTAAAGTTTTGAAGTAGACAGGAAGGAAGAAAAAGAGGCTGAGAATAACAGTTCCCATCTCTTCCCACCATTACCTACCGTGACAGGTGCTGGGGAAATGGTCCTTCAACATCTACTGCACCATTCGTGGCTTTCTGAAGGATTTTAAAAACACACTGTGTCGTTCTCTCTCACACATATAACTTGTATTAGTATGTAAAATGTGAACAACATTATCTAAACACTTACGAAAGGGACTCAAGCAGCATACACGGTCCTCTTAAAACTTGTGTTATTATACCAGCTCCTAACTATGGTACATTGTCCTGAACATTAACAACTGGGATATGTGCATTGTGGAAAATCTTACTCTAAAGTCTCAGCTGCTTCCTTCAGTTTGTTAATGGTTGTTGCCTGATATCAGGACCTGTAAATCAGAGGTCCAAATATTAGGCTGAATTTTAACACACAACAATCAACCAAAATAGAGCTGGAAGGGATCTTGGAGGTCAAGAATTAATTGTCCTCACTACTAGGAAGTTTCTCCTTAATTCCAGGTTTCTTCTCTCTTTGATTTGCCAGCGCTTAGTCCTTACAGACATTCTAGGTCAGCGGCTCTCAACCTGTGGGTCGGGACCCCATTGGGGGTCGAATGACGATTTGCCAGGGGTCGCCTAAGATCATCGGAAATATGGGAAGTATACTTGCGAGTCAAAGAATCGCGCTCCAATGGAGACTCCACAAGCCAGCTGCAGGCTCTTCAAATCGCTAGCCGAATTCGGCTTCAGGAACAATGAATTAAAAAAGAGAGAAATCTTTGCTCTGATGTCTTCCTCTCAAGCCAGCTGCAATCACTCCCAATTGCTAGCCTAATCTGGCTTCAGGCGCGATAAACTTAATAGGGGAGGAGTCTCTGCTTTAATGCCTCCGTCCTCAAGGCAATCGCAAGCAGTTCAGATCGCTAGCCAATACGGCTTCAGGTGTGATAAATTCAAAAGAAAAATAATTTTATGGTTGGGGTCGCCACATCGTGGGGAATTGTATTAAAGGGGTCGCCACATCATGGGGAATTGTATTAAAGGGGTCGCAGCACTAAAAAAGTTGAGAACCACTGTTCTAGGCCCTTTGTTCTAGTTCAGGATGGCTGGCTACATTTTGGTATATAAGAGGAAAGTAAGCTAATATGCATTTACAGCAAGTTTTGCTATATAGACCAGGGCTGTCAAACTCACGTTATTACAGTGGCGTCACGTGATGTATAGGGACTTCCTCCCCCTTCGCTAAACCGATGTGGGCGTGGCCAGTGCATGACGCATCTAGCCCGCAGGCCAGAAGTTTGGCAGCCCTGAGGTAGACTGACTAATTGAATAATTTTGAAACTGCTGGGTGCGGAACTTCCAAGAAGAATTCTGGGAGCTGAAGCCCACACATCCTATAATTGCTAAGTTTGAAAAACATGGATAAATACCATCTAACCTATTTACCTGACTAACAATATATTTTCTTTAAAAAATCCATTTTATGATAACATCTGATTATTTAAGTGGATTGCTGCTAGATTTTTTTTCATTGTACTACTCTATTCTATAATTATAATTCTTACATTTTGTGTAAGAATTATACATTTTGTGTAAGAAGCATGTACATTTCTTACATATTGTTCCATTTTGTCTCTTCGTTTGCAATTATTTTTTGTCAGCACCAAAAGCTCTGGATAGCAAATATTGCATAGAAATCTTAATATCTGCAGCAGCTTTATAACCATATCCTAAGCGAGAGTGAGCATCACAAACCTATGAATTCTATGCACCATTATTGCCAAACTAGTTCTATCGATTAAATAAAGGGAGATTAAATAAAAAACACGTTGCCCAAGATTCTTTTTGAAAATAGAAGAGCTGTTGATAAACTGGTCTTTTGAAGTAAGGGCTTCTTCTCTTACCTGCCGATTGATGGTTGAAGGCTGCTCCAACAAGCATAACAGGTTACAACTGCAATAAATTTAAGAAAGATCCTAATTCCCTCTTTCTTCTTGAATTATCAGGGGTGCTTAACTTTGATATGATACCCAAATGTTGATCTACTTACCTGAGAAGCCAAATGCCACATCCTGAGGCTTGTTGAGAAAGTATTATTCTGGTATTACACCTCATTACAAAGATTTATTGCGATGTGCACTTTGAATGCACTTCGTTGGGTTGCTTAAATAATTGTAAAATGCTGAATGAAGCAATGTAAAAATTGAGCTTGCTGTTCCAGAAAACAGGAATTATTGTTGTCAAGAATGATCTAAGTGCCAAAGCCCACTGCAACTACATCGCCAAAAAGGTATTAAGAGTTGTAAACCTAAACTTGCGTAGCTTCTCCTCCGGAAAGATTACATTACTAACCAGCGCATACAAAACATTTGCTAGACCAATTCTCGATTACAGCCCATCTGTCTGGAACCCACACTACATTTCGGACATTAATATGATTGAGCGTGTCCAGGGATATTTTACAAGAAGAGTCCTCCACTCCTCTGATCGCAACAAAATACCTTATGCCACCAGACTTGAAATTCTGGATTTAGAAAATTTAGAACTACGCCGCCTTCGGCATGACCTGAGCATAACTCATAAAATCATCTGCTACAATGTCCTTCCTGTCGAAGACTACTTCAGCTTCAACCACAACAATACACGAGCACACAATAGATTCAAACTTAAAGTGAACTGCTCCAATCTTGATTGTAGAAAATATGACTTCAGTAACAGAGTTGTTAATGCCTGGAATGCACTACCTGTCTCCATGGTCTCATCCCAAAATCCCCAAAACTTTAACCTAAGACTGTCTACTGTTGACCTCACCCCCTTCCTAAGAGGTCTGTAAGGGGCGTGCATAAGAGCACCTACCTACTGTGCCTACCGTTCCTGTCCTAATGTTCCCTTTGGTTATATTCACTTTGTGTGGTTATTTCATGCTTATACTTATATATAGTATATTGTTATGTTTGACAGAATAAATAAATAAAATAAATAAAAAATAAAAATAAAGAAATGTCTCAGAAATGTCTCCAAATGGTAATACAGAAATACAGGGTGTTACAATAAAAATGCAATTGTATAACTGTATGGTTTAGATGCAGTGAAAAGCAGCATTGTCAGGGGAGGGATGGAATTCAAACGTATCTAAAGGAAGTTAGGGGCCGGATAGCTCAGGCTGGTAAGGCCTGTTATTAAGAACACAAAGCCTGCAATTACTGCAGGTTCAAGCCCGGCCCAAGGTTGACTCAGCCTTCCATCCTTTATAAGGTAGGTAAAATGAGGACCCAGATTGTTGGGGGGGCAATAAGTTGACTTTGTAAAAATATACAAATAGAATGAGACTATTGCCTTATACATTGTAAGCCGCCCTGAGTCTTCGGAGAAGGGCAGGATATAAATGTAAACAAAAAAAAAAGTTGTGGGTTCATTTATTTAACAAATTTATATGCCACCCATCTCACTCCATAATGCAGCTGTGGACAGATTTTATTAATCACCCTCCAGGACAACAGACACGTGAAAAAATTACCCAAGAAACGATGTCTGTGCATTATTTTAAACGGAACAGATGCTTTAAAAATAGACAGGAAAAAACATATTTAAAATCTAGAAGGATTTCAGACTGCTACAATACAGCGTAAGGAATCTGCAATTTAAACAAACAAGTATAAAAGCTGAAGTAGATTTTGAGAAAGGGCAAAGCAAATCTTTGGATTCCAGCTTTGGCCGCACCAGGTACGGATATAAAAATTGCAAAACAGAAGAGATAATACCCTATCTGTTGCACAAAAGCAATCATGTATCTTAAGCCTCCTTGCAATTCATGCGGTAACGGCTGCATCTGAGGAAATGCACGGCCCTAGAAGCATGTGGAACAGGCTCATCTTCTGGAGGAGCAGGAAGAAATTATATGTTTGATATTTATATGTGCAACCAATATTGGATGTCAAACTCAAGGCCCGCGGGCTGGATGCTGGCCGCAGGGCGCTTAGATTTGGCACAGGGGGCTGCCCTGGAAACAGCAAAGGACTGGCCTGTGGTGCTTTTCCCAGTAAAAACGGAGCTTGGGAGGCTGTGACGGCCTCTTGCAATCCTCCGCCAGTAAAAACGGAGCTCGGGAGGGGCATGCGCCCCTCCCCAGCTCCATTTTCACTGGCGGAGGATTGCAAGAGGCCGTCGCAGCCACCTAAGCTCCGTTTTGGGCCGCCACATGCTCCCCCAACACAAGTGACGTCGAGCTGCCCATGCCCACCCTGGCCATGCCCATCCGGCCCCCAAGGTCAAACACAACCCTGATGCGGCCCTCAATGAAATGGGAGTTTAGCATAAGCAGGAAAGCAATAGAGGAAAGAAAGCCCTTTTTGTAACAGCTGTGCTGCAAATGTAATTTCTTGAGTAAAAGTTCCAAGTTTTACCTCACAACCTATGACAGGATAGAACTGAGAGAATAAAACAGGAGCGGAACCTTTACCATTTATCCTGTCAGTTGCCTCTTTGCTTCTTATCCACGCTATTGCTCAACGTATTCCTGAATCTCATTCTTTACTACTGCTGTGAAATACAGCAGGACCTTTGACAATCCTTTCGCAAGCTTTTCATCTTGCAAAACATAATTGAAACAGCTCCCGTGTATTATAAAGCCAAGGACGGGTTTTGCCAGCGCTCCTGCTAAAACCAAGGAGGATTAACTTGAACCCTATTAACACAGGCCTGCATTGTGCTTCTTTGTTATGCGAGTATACCGGGTCCCGTTCTTTCAACAACAGCACACACTGAAGCCAATAAGGGTTTTGTTTTTGCCTTTTTTTAAAAAAAATGAATTGGAATGTGCTTGAGGTTGTAATGTAATCCTCACTCCACAATGAAGCTCAGTAAAAGAGGAAGAGAAAGTAATTTAATCTACTGGCGTGAGTGCTTAAAGGGAAATTAAGGGTCTTAACCTTGCCATCTAATGCCCCCCCCAACACAGGAAAAATTGCAATTATGGCACATTCACAAATAATGAGTATTTTAATTTTATTTATATCCTATCTGTATTACTTTATAAGTAAGTCAAGGCAGTAAACATACCTAATACCCTTCTCCTTCTATTTTCCCTAGAATCACCACCCTGAGTTGCACTGAGAGTGAGTGAGTGAGTGGCTCAAAGCCATCCAGATGGCTTTCATGCCTAAGGCAGGACTAGAACTCACAGCCTCCTTGTTTCTAGCCTTTGCCTTAACCACTACGCCAAACTGGCTCTGGGTAATTTAACAACTTCACATTTTTAGGATAAAAAAATATGCTTAAGCAATACAAGCTTAGTAGACAACTTTAGCATAACTTTCACATTCAAGTCAATCAATAAAATTTAATACAATTTGATTTTTTCCTAAAAGATAAATTTCTGTATATATAGGAAATTGTAATTTATAGGACTATGCAATACTTCGGATTCAATCTTCAAATAGTGTTTAAGCACATGAGAGGCAGAAGGGAACATTTTCTCCCAACCCTTTATGTATATATATACACTGCTCAAAAAAATAAAGGGAACACCTACACAACACAACGTACTGTATTTAATAAGAATATTTCATTCCTTCAGATCTAGGATGTCTTACAGTATTTGTGTGTTCCCTTTACTGTATACTGTAAGACATCCTAGATCTGAAGGAATGAAATATTCTTATTAAATACAGTACATTGTATTGTGGGTGTTCCCTTTATTTTTTTGAGCAATATAAGCCCAATCAGGCTTTTGAGCATATGCGCTAAAATAAACCTCCCCCTGAAAATAAGCCGTCCCCGCACACACACACCAATGCCTCTTCCTGTGAGGCAGCAATCGATGGGGCCATTACAATCAATACCTGTTGTTTGGTTTAATAAAACTTCTTGTTCCAATCCTCATATTTATTTTTAAAGCACCAGTAGAATGTGCACTTGTTGCACACCTAATGCTCTATAATTTTCAGGCAATAGCAAAAGTGCAGACTTCTAACCATTTATTTTCACTTTTTTTCTTAAGAGTATTACCAGTGTAAAGGCCTTTAATTTTTCTTGTTCTCTTCCCGGTATCTCAGATTAGCTAAATGCCACTCTCCAGTATGACAGAAAAATGTTTGGGACTCCCTTTCAATCCTTCCCTCCTTGCTGGATTCCTTTAACATTTAGCAACCATTTAAATAATGTCCTTTTCTGTCCCATGTGGCTGAGCACACACTGTTCTCTAGTTATTCCACCCCTTTCCTGTCCTATTTAACTCAATTGCTAAACCATTGAGGCACTCAGGTCAGAATTATCTTCACAAGCAGCTTCCATGCTAAAGTGTAAAAATTATGCTATTGTTCATGATCACAAATTTATGCCTCGATTAAAAATGCAAAGCTCATAATTAAGAAACAGGAGTTGCTCAGATATTTATCCATGTTTCATCTATAAGCATAATATTAATCTAAACCGTAGCAGAAAGTGGCACAGCATCTGATATGTGACACTGTTTTAAAATAATAGCCTGAGACATCCCATATTCATGTACAAAAAGATGAGTATTCCGAGTCATAAATATATTATTTGAATGACTATTTATTAACAAATAGAAAAATATATAAACATGTACACAAGGCTTCAAGTCACGCTTGTATTTCTACATATAAAATATTTTTAAAATCTTACTGTGTTTGAGAGAAAACTATGTCAGTATATGTTTTTGTCCCCCCCCCTTCCCGCCCATTTCTCAGCCCTGCTATGTTCTTCCTTATTGTGGTGGCAGAGGGCACGGCTGAGATTGTACACCAAATGGATTGCCCAAGGCATGAAGAGAACTCTAGTTGCCCAGCTAAAGTAAGAAGACACCTATATTGGGTAGCAAGGATTCATTTATTTATTTTATTAAATTTAATTTTATACGCCTTTAGAAATAACGGAAATGGTATAATTTTATACTGAGTGGGAGAAGGCAATGTTAAACTATTCCTGTATTTCACATGGATAGACCAAGTAAAGTGACTGAGGAAATAATGCCGAATGATGGGCTTCTCACATCAGATGCATTGAAAAAACTACTGGGAGATCTTTTTTTTTTTTTTTTTTGAGTATTGATGCTGTATATGATGTGGTTAGATTAAAACATGCAGGATGTAGTTGTAATATAGGAAATATAGCTGTAATGTAGGAAAAGAAAAACTGAAGCCACAAAGACAAAAGTTGCAATGGGCACGCGGAATGTAAGAAGCATAAATGTGGGAACGTTCAATACAGTGAAAGATGAAATTAATCAAGTATACATCAAATTGGCATCTTAGGCATCGGTGAACTGAAATGGCCTGAAATTGGATACTTTGAGTCAAAAGATCATCCTGTTTATCACTTGGAACGTGAAAAACAACGAAGGACCAATGTTGCATTCATATCCAGGAAGAATATAACTAAGACAGTACTGACAACACAAATTAGAATCCTACAGATTCTACAGAAAAGCAAAAGGCCAGATGCAGAAGCTGGTTTTTAAAAAGGCTGAGGAGCAGGGGAGATTATTGATATTTGATAAAGCCAAAGAATAACAAAAAGAAGTTAGCAAAGCACTTCACTGATACCACCAAGGTTTTCAGTTGCATTGACCGTCTCATGCTGTGCAATGTCCTTGTGAAAATTCAAAAACTGCCCTTACGCAAAACCTGTACTTAGGACAGGAAGCCAAGTCCGCAAGGAACATGGCAAAACAGACTGGCTCCAGGTTGGCAAAGGAGTGAGACAAAGTGTATATTTTCTCCTTATTTATTTGACTTACATTTATTTATTAAATGCATATGCTGCCCAACTAGCTAAGAGGGAACTTTAGGATAAAAGAGGCTGAATTGGAACAAGATGAGCATGGTTTTAAAATTTGGAAGAAGAAACATGGGTAACCTTTTCTCCACACTACTCTAATAGCTGAAAATAATCTGCAAGCTCTCATAATGAAAATCAAGGAGCACAGCGAAAAAATGGGACAAAGATTAAATATAAGAAAGACCAAACTAATAACTGTACAACAACCAGCCTCAGAATTGACAACGAAGATACTGAAATGGGGAATAGCTTTTGCATTTTAGGATCAGCTATAAAGCAATATGCCACAGACTAGCACATGAAAAGGCAGTAGTGAAAATCTGAGAAAAAATATACAGATGCTGTGACCTACAAAGATCAGCATCATGCAGGCAAAAGTTGGACTTTGAATAAGCACAAGAGGACTGAAGTTTTTGAATATTGGAGAAAACTCATGAGAAAACATCAATAGCCAAGAAAATAATGAACAGAACACAGAATGAGTCAGCCAAAAGTTTTCTTTAAAGCACAAATGGGCAAATTATCATATTTTGGAAACATACAAAGACCTAGCTTCTCTGATAAGCCCATAATGTTGGGAAAGATTGAAGAAAAGAGAAGAAAAACGTGATCAACAAGTGTGATGGCTGTACCATTGAAAGTTTTGAAAGGATGTAGCAGGGACAGAATTATACTGGTGAGGGTCTATCTATATGATCATCATGTTGACACCAACTTGATGGCTCATAAGCAATCATTCAATCTTATTTGACATAGGCAACATAATCAATATGAATTTAGTTGAATCAAACATTTTATGAACAGTATATTATACGTAATTTATACTTCCCAGTTCTTCGTTTTTAATATGTGGGTGGGTGCTAATCTAATTATATAAAGTGTAAATTACACATATAAAATGACCATTGTCCATAGATAGCATAGATAATGGATAAAGATGACAAAATTAATTTATGAAAGAGCTTTCATAAGTGAAATTTATATACATGTTTTATCAAAAGTTTTACACAATACTGAAATGCATGTCAGATTATTTACAAAGTTTACATAAATATGGTACCTTATGCAAAAATTATATAAATGTGAATTTTGCAATAGTGTTAACATAGTACCCTGCATACCCATCTGCCTCGGATGTCTGACCTTACATCCTACTTTTTTGTGAGCCTTACCTTTCAAGTAACTACCGTATGTATAAGACTGAATTCCCTCAATTATGTATTTGTGGGTTTAAAAATGTAGCTTTTAAGACTGCAATTTTATACGTTATCTACTGAGAAAATAGATTCCACTGAATTCAATTTTATCCACAAGTAAGAGGGAATAGTATTGCAGAGTAGCAGAACTATTCTAATGCTCTCTTTGCTACTATTTTAAAGAGCAGAAATAATTACTGATATATAGATCTCTACCTACTTTTTCAAGCAATGGGATTTTTTTTTTAAATAGTCCCACTGCTTAGCCATATTTCCCTCTAGTTTGGAGACATGGAAAGGGGTTGGAAATGGTAGAGTTTCGTATCCTGAATGCTTTCTGTTCTAATTCTGCTCATTTCTTTATTAAAAAGAAAAAAAAAAGAAATGTAAGGAATCCTAGGGTCCTGAGACACTGTCCAAGGGGCCAAAGGCATTCATAATTTTACGTTTTATTTCAAACTTTTTTTTAAAAAATGTATAAAAAAGCACATTAAATTTCACTGATATAGTAAATGCCCAGCATAACTAACAAAACATCCCTACTGAAATAAATGACATCTAATGTGTTTTCTTGAATTACGAAATTCTGCCAAACACCAGCATGTAACAGCAGTTATTTATAGGGGAAATATTTCATTGAAAATTGGAGTTATTTTACCTCCAGAGTAGGCAGCACAGAACCCACCGGGACTTAGTTCAAGATAAACATCAGAAAGCTGCCCTATAAAGAGCCGTGCAAAAGGCTCTTGAGCACCGCTTTTCAATTTCTACAATGTGTTTTTTCCATATAAACACTTACTTATGCAATACTGAACTGTGACAGCAGAGGATATTTCCAGGTTCACAATAAATAAATACAGACAAATCAGAAATTTTCATTTTTCTTAAAAAGGCTTCTTTGCAGTGCTAGGATTCTTGGTACATTCACAGGGATTCAACACAGCTTTGTTGCAAATCCTATCAAATGCTTCCTTTTTGTCAATATAATAAAAGGATAAATTCCTGTCACACATCTGCTGTTAGTACATATACTCAGATAACTATTCTACTGCTTGTTATCCTTACATAATCTCCTTAGCTGTGAGTTCAATCCATCAAACTATGTCTGAATGAGGGACAACCCACAGTTGCCCCTGGTCTTTTGACCACACTGCTCCTTGAAATCTTCTCATACAGCTGCTTTGTTGCAAATCCAACTGCCAAAGAGCTTTCAAATGCTGCCAATTTATTTCAGCTGTTTCTGAAACAGTACCACTGAGACCCAGGCAGCATTCCATTCACAAACATTAGAGAAGAGGCACTCAATTTAAGGGCTGCCAGGAAAGGTCATGCAGATTCCTAAAAGAATGAAAAGAAAAAGAAAGGCGTTAAGATAGAATGCAGCAAGTCTCTCTTATTTTTGTCCTCCATTTTATTGGCAACAACCTAAAGGCTTTTGTATGCCACATAACTTTTCATTGTGACAGGAAAAAAACCCTTTCTTTTTCTCTTGCTATTTTTCCTTCTTGATATTTCAGATCAAGGATTTTTCAATCCTATTCAGAGAAAGCTTGTAGTACATCTGCAACTGCTGTTGTATTCATACAGTGTTACAGTTTCATTTTCTGAAAGATGACAAGATCTGCTAAATCAAGCACAGGATCTTTTTCTCACCTCTCTGCAAGCCTCCAAAAGTTGGTAGAAACCCCCAGAGTGGAAACTACAACAAGAGCGACTGAAGAATCCTAAACCTCATTTGACACATCCAAAACCCAATGGCAAATTTGGAACAAGTCTAAACACAGAGACGCAAACATTTCTGCAGCCAATAGAAACATTATGAACAACTGACAATTAGACTCCTTCTCTTCTTCCCTATTTATTCTCCTATCCTAACTCATTCCTGCATGTCCACTCAACAGTTTTGGAGGACCAAACTGCAGCAGTGCCCCACTTGGGGAAGTAGAGGAACTCATACCAGGAGGAGCTACTAGCCCATTGAAATCAGTGTGGCCTTTTCCCTGTTTGCATTGAAAAAGATTCTCAAAGAGAACTGTTCCAGACAATATTGTAATTAGATCACGCCTTCTCTAATAATTATTTTTTTTTGCTCGCTCTATTCTTGACTTTTTATTTTTTATTATACTGCTTTGACTTTATTCTACCATGGACGCTTTAGACTTCTTTTCCGATGTCAAGTTAATTGTTGACAGTCATTTGTAGTAAGATATACATGTAATAAATAAATTATACAAAATACAAATCCAGAAAAGTAGCTTTAAAAATAACTTTTTTCTGTTATTTTCTCTTTCTTCATTAATTAAGGAGAGAGGATCTTTGTGATGTCCATTTAATTGAGCAAGAAAATAATTATTCCAAACAATATTACTTAACAGTTTCATTTAAACTATCTAGATAACTGTGCTTACCTGTTTATCAGTTTGTTCTGTCATACTCTGTTGCTGAAAATGGTTCAGCAGCCAAAACCTGATTTAAGGGAGCAGTGATACTGGAAAGTTCAGGTGATTCTGTCAAGTTTCCAAAATGAGGGTTTGTAGATGTGACCACATTTAAATCCTGCTTGTTCTCTGAATCCATAGTGTCTCTTTCTATCTCTAAGGGACTGAAAAGATTTTCATCTTCTCCCACTAGTTCAGGGTATGATTCAGAGAAAGAAATACTATCACAACATTCTGGTTTTTGGATGAGAGGCCAAGCATCTGAAAGATCTCCACAAGTGGAATGTGAAAGAGAACCAAGAAATGCTGGAATCATTTCTCCAACAGAATTTGAATTCCTGTAAAAGGTTGAGAAACAAGAGTCATTTAACAAAAATTCATTTAAAAAAATAATATATATAAAAAAACCTGTGATCCTAATGTGCTGATTGCTTATCAGTAAATATAAAGTATGATTTGTGTCAAATTTCTGCATTTGGGGGCAGAAAGGTGGCATAAAGATATAATTAAAAATTAATAATATAATTTTACATCATACTTTCCCTTTCATATTAGTGATTGAATCTGTCAGAAATGTCTGTTCCATTGACTGAAAACTCTACAGGATATACTCCAATGTATCATGTAGTAAGGACAAACAAATATTCAGTAGAAGAGTTAGCAAAAGGCAGAAGTTAAAAACCTGAAGTACCTTTCATGAAGTGTAGTCTGAGAGTGAAAAGGACAGCTATGACAACTATGTTCAAAGCTACAGGACTCATCACAGCACAACGATGGAATCAAATGCACTGGACCTTGAAAAAAGAAAACCTTAAATAAGAAACAAAGTGCATAGAGTTTTCTAGAAATACAAATAATTTATATTTGTTGAGACTAGCTATGAGCTGGTTCACACAAGTCCCATAGTGTATAGTTGACACATAGTGCAGAACAGCTGTTGGCCTCTGCCTCTCGCCTCTCTGCTTTGCAAGAAAATATCAATAACAAAAGGGGTTGTTTAGGTCACATTAGAATTTAATGCCTACCCAAACAATCCATCATCCATCCACTTTGGGGAAAGGGGCAAGTGAGGGATGATGATATGGGATTGTTGTCTACACAACAATCATGTTTGCACAGGGCTCTTATCTGCTCTTATACAAAATTTTCATAACACATTTAGCCTTTGCAATGGTGGTGTTGCATTTAGCCTTCATATAAAGTTTTAATCATAGAAACATATATTTTTACATTTGTAAATTTGATTTGTTTTATATTATTAAATGCTAGTAATTCTATTAGTCTGTACAGTAATTCTGTAGTCATGAAAACCTTTGAAAGGCTAGTGCTTTCCTACCTGAAAACCATCACGAATCCGCTCTTAGACCCCTTGCAATTTGCATACCGAGCAAACAGATCTACAGATGATGCTGTTAATATGGCTCTGCACTACATCCTACAACATCTTGAGTCTCCAAAGACCTATGCAAGGGTCCTTTTTGTAGACTTTAGTTCAGCATTCAATACCATCATTCCAGACATTCTTCTAACTAAGCTAAACCAGCTACAGGTACCGGAACAGACTTGTAAGTGGATCACAAGCTTCCTAACAAACAGGAAGCAGCAGGTGAAGCTAAGCAAGATCACATCAAATATCTGTACAATTAGCACAGGGGCCCCCCAAGGCTGTGTGCTCTCCCCACTTCTCTTCTCTCTGTATACCAATGACTGCATCTCCAATGATCCATTTGTTAAGCTACTGAAGTTCGCAGATGACACAACAGTGATTGGTCTCATTCGAGACAATGACGAATCCGCATATAGACGAGAGGTCGAACGACTAGCCTTGTGGTGCAACCAAAACAATCTGGAACTGAACACACTCAAAACCGTAGAAATGGTGGTAGACTTTAGGAAAAACCCTTCCATACTTCCACCTCTCACAATACTTGACAACACAGTATCAACAGTAGAAACCTTCAAATTTCTGGGTTCTATCATATCGCAAGATCTCAAATGGACAGCTAACATCAAAACATCATTAAAAAGGACAACAAAGAATGTTCTTTCTGCGCCAACTCAGTAAGCTCAAACTGCCCAAGGAGCTGCTGATCCAATTCTACAGAGGAATTATTGAGTCTGTCATTTGCACCTCTATAACTGTCTGGTTCGGTTCTGCAACCCAACAAGAAAAACACAGACTTCAGAGGATAATTAGAACTGCAGAAAAATAATTGCTACCAACTTGCCTTCCATTGAGGACCTGTATACTGCACGAATCAAGAAGAGGGCCGTGAAAATATTTGCAGATCCCTCGCATCCTGGACATAAACTGTTTCAACTCCTACCCTCAAAACGACGCTATAGAGCACTGCACACCAGAACAACTAGACACAAGAACAGTTTTTTCCCGAAGGCCATCACTCTGCTAAACAAATAATTCCCTCAACACTGTCAGACTATTTACTGAATCTGCACTACTATTAATCGTTTCATAGTTCCCATCACCAATCTCTTTCCACTTATGACTGTATGACTATAACTTGTTGCTGGCAATCCTTATGATTTATATTGATATATTGACCATCAATTGTGTTGTAAATGTTGTACCTTGATGAAAGTATCTTTTCTTTTATGTACACTGAGAGCATATGCACCAAGACAAATTCCTTGTGTGTCCAATCACACTTGGCCAATAAAATTCTATTCTATTCTATTCTATTACTTTATCCCTATTGCGATCTTTGCTAGTGTAACATCTTGAATATTAAATAGCAATTTATCCATAGTTACTTTTCTATGCTTCATGCAAATTTCAGCTTCACTGTGTTTTTCCTATTTAGACTAACCCAGCAAGTAATTTGAGACCATACTTACCACACATCTGTAATGAATCCTGCTGGCCCTGGCAGCATGTTCTATGCTCATATATATTAAGTTGTGACCTATCAAAACATGCAAGTTCTGAACCTTCATAGTGAACATCCTGTGATTGTACAGACCCTTTAGAACAGAGAAGATATCGACACTGAGTGTTAACCCATTTTATTTACATTTAAATTATTCTATAATCATATCTATTAACATTACACTTTCATTTAACTTAGAGCACCTATTATAAAAGTTTTCACATAATATGAATTAAACCATTTTCTTGGATCTTGTTGCTTTATGCCTATTTCAATATGTTCTAATTCTGGACCCTCATTATTAAGAAAAACAATTAGAAATACTTGGCAGAAGAAACCTGAAGTTCCAACAAGAGCCTAAATTGTCGTTAAAGATTTACAATAATCTGTAATTCTGAATGACATATCTCTTTTTTCCATAATTTTCTAATTAAAAAATCTAAATACAACTGAGTAGCAAGAAAAACAGCTGTAGCTAACTGCTAACCTTTCTTCTGACTCTCACAGTTTTCACACTGCAACATGAATTTGGGATATTAATTTTTGATGTATTTTTGTATGATCTTTTGAATGGTTCACAAAATGCTAGGTAAAATCAAGACAGGTATAGACGGAGTATATATTCAACATAATCACATTATTTATCCTCTGATGTAAATTGATCAAAATTACACTTGGGAAACTGTGAATCAACTCCAGGTTACACTTACGTTACAGTTAGTTAAGCTCAATTTTTTTTTTTTTACATAGACATTTATTAGATGGTAAAACTCAACATAAAGACGACATGGGTAAGAATATTCATAATAAATGTAAAGTGGTGGCGGGAGTGTGGGGAGAGAAACTTACAGTTTGGCTTCTTTTCCATGAACTGTCTCTTGCAATAGATAACACACAGGATGAAGAGCGCTGAAAGTACAGTTGCCAGTGCACTGCATATCACAGCAGCGAGAGCAGTGTCTCGTGGGCTGGAAACAGTTGATGGGATTTTCACCAAATTCACTTTTGTGGTGCCTATATATAAATAAAAGCATACCTCTTATTAATATGAAATTATAGACAGGGAAGAACAAAAATTCAAAGCTCTTTAGGCACATGTGATAAATCCTTTTAAGAATTTACACTGCACAGAATTGGAAATGGCCAATGAAGTCAAACCCCACTAAGTGCATGAAATCAAAGAAAAATATCCTTAGTGAATACTACTGTTACTCAGTCTCTGTTTGAATATATCTAACAAAAGGAACTTATCTTTCTCAGTAATTCATTCCACTGTCAAACTACTCTTAACAGCAAAATGTTTTCCCCTAGCACTCAAATGAAGTTGTCTTGTAACTTAAGACTGTTATTCTGTACACGATACACTTTGAGATGACAAGGAAAAGCTCTTGGTCTTCTTCTATGTGGCATCTATTCAGACATTTGAAGAATCTTACTGATCTCTTCTCAGTTATCTTTTCTCAAAGGAAATCCTACCCCAGTTCCTTCAATCTCTTATCATAACAGTTAATTTCCAGTCCCTTGATCCTCCTCACTGTCATTCTTTGCTCTTTAAAAAAAAAATATTTCCTAAGTATAGTGTCCAGGACTGAATGCTGTACTTGATATGGTGAAATTGTATCTTTGCCAGCAAGCTATATACCAGTGATGGCTAACCTTTTTGCCATTGCGTGCTAAAAAGTGGGGGGAGTCGCGCATGTGTTCACTGTAACTAATTCTTATACAGAATACAATTCTTATACAGAATGTCAGAAGATGTTTTCTATTACTGTTTCATAAGTGGATACAGAACAGCAATCCAGATCTACTAATATCAGCAAAGGGACACCAACAAGCTGCTCCATTGATTTTATGCTATACTCTGAGGCCATTTAAACAAGGTCAACAGAATCTATCCACTGCTCAGTCTGTCCAAAATTTGTTAAAAAACAGAGTCAACCATTATCAATTGAATGGCTAAAATCCAGACTTCCAAGGAGTGGTACTAAAATAATTAACTAGTCTAATGAAAAGAAGAGAAGCAATCTTCACCAATTCCCCCCAAGTACCACACCCCTTCATATCTGAAACAAAAATTTAGGAGACTATCAGAAAAAAAATAAGGGGAAAGAGGAAGTTGATAAAAATCTTCTGAGTCTGGATCTGGATCTAAGGCTGAAAGTCAATAAAATGATTTCTAAAAATGGAATTAAAGAAGTAGCACATTTGGTTTTTTCAGCATATTCTACCCCGAAACAAGCAAATTGAATAGGTATGTTCCATTTGTACTAGAAATTTATAATTTTTTCAGTGTGGTTTGCAGGACTGTTCCAGAAAATATAGCAGCATGAATGCATCATTTGTCTGTGACTGAGGAAAGCAACTGCATCATAGGAGATCCTATGGCTGCTGCCAGGAAGCTTTTGCTGCCACCATGTGAACCTGGAAACTGACTATTTGTAATCCTTCATGTTCTAAACTCTTTCAAATCCAGTCCAGTCAAATTAGAACACAGAACTAGCATAATTTCAATGATGAAAATACTGGGAAAAAAAACCCAATCGGAAGATCAAAAGAAATTCATCCATGTATCTTCTGTCTACTCTGAATGCTGATGAATTAGGAAATTGATGCTGAAAATAAAGAAATTACTACTTTCAGTATATCAAATACAATAACAGTTAGGAGAGTTTAATAATACATCAAAGACTTTTAAAAACATTTTGGGAACCTTATTTCTTTCGTTTGATTAGTCTTGTTCATCATTAATGGGGATACAGCAGATGTTTGTATGGGCCAAGCAATATGGGAAATATCTCAAAATGGTCTATATAATAAATATATGATTTTTATATATTACCTGCATACCTCTCTACACATTATAGGAAACAAAAGCCAAAGGCAGAGCCTGCCACAATCACTATATGCATTCTTTGTGAATTATTAACATCTGCAGAAAGCTATCATTATCTCTATTCATAAGTTACAGTTTTAAGTTACAGAAATCTACAAAACCTGTTTATCAGAGAAAAAAAGTATAATCTGTCTGTAGTAAAAAACCATCAAAAACCAAGTATGCACAGTACAGTATATCTAATGCAACAAAAGATATGATGTTGACTATTCAACAACTATAAATTGCTGTATTTATGGAATCTCAAAAAAAGCACTGGCTTCAGATGCAAACATCCACAAACATTTAATGTAATAAAAGATTAAAAGAAACTCTTCCAACTTACTAGCTTCTGAAAAATGTTAAATCACAATGTTAAAAATGTTAAACTACAAGCTGGTCTAGACAAAACTAAATGGATATAATTTGCTGAAAAATTATATGTGAAGACGTAATGGCCAGTTAAAACCCCAAACACTGACAAAGTATCTCCATTCACTTCAACATTTCTTTAATCTGGGACCTAGGTATGTTGGACTCCAATTGCATTATAGCAGTTGAAGTCTAAATCATCTGGAAAGTGCCTGTTTGGCAAAGGCTGGTCTAATGTGTAAAAATGTTACTTTAAATTTCCAAAAAAAATCAAATGGTTTTCATTATGGTCTCTCTTGTTTATTTACTATCACTTTATATGGGGGAGAATAAAGTTTTATATTCTGAGTAAACAGGAGAGAGATGACTAAGCTACAGCTAGGGGACAAGAAGAAAAAGCTAAGCAGACAAACTTGGCTCAGATTAATCATACGGTGTCCACCAAAACTACCATTTAAGTTTTCAAAAATTAATTACACATATTATTAGATTATGCAGAATCCTTAGCATAGAATTCATGTTGCTCTCTGCATTTCAATTGAAAAGGAAGTTCATATTTATATTTGCTTCAAGATTTTCTAGATGACTGACTAAATACTTTGTATCAGATCTGCTAAGCCAGAAAGACTCTATAATACTTTATATTACTATGAGCTGTTGTGTGAGAGAATGACCAGTTTACCAAAGCTAGTATAGACTGAAATTCTGCCAATAGAACTAAGTCATAAGCAAAAGTATATAATCCAGCAATAGTGACTACAGTATAAATTAGAAAAACTGAAATATTTGAACCATTTTCTTATATAGTTAAATTATATAGTAGAATATGCTAGGAATAGTGTTACATAATTATAATAATGAAAAATAAAAGTATTTTAAAAAAGTCACACCAGTATTTCAGAAAGAAAAAAATAAATAGGTTGAAGCCTAGTTCAGGAGCGTCAAACTCGATTTAATTGAGGGCTGCATCAGGGCTGTGTTTGACCTTGGGAGGCCGGGGTGGGTGTGGCCAGCTTGATGTCACTCGTGTCAGAGGCGCCTGTGGTGTTCCGAGTGCTCTGCCAGTGAAAATGGCCTCCCAATCTCTGTTTTCGGCTGGGACAGTCTCCTGCAACCCACTGCCAGCAAAAACAGAGTTCAGAAGGGCTGTGGGCAGCCCTGCAGAAGTCTTTTTTCACTGGCAGAGGCACCACAGACCAGTCCTTCAATGTTTTCAGGGTGGCCCCACAGGCCAGATCTAAGCACACCGTGGGCCAGATCCTGCTGCAGGCCTTGAGTTTGACACCCCTGTCTTAGTATCATAAATATTTTATTGATGAAATGATGTCATTTACAATAGTAGACTTTTTACTTATATAAATTGTTGTTGTTAATTGCAAAGTCATGTCCGATCCATGGACAACATTCCTCCAGGCCTTCCTGTCCTCTACCATCTTCTGGAGTCCATTTAAGATCACACCGACTGCTTCAGTGACTCCATCCAGCCACCTCGTTCTCTGTCGTCCCCTTCTTCTTTTGCCCTCAATCTTTCCCAGCATTAGGCTCTTCTCCAGTGAGTCCTTCTTTCTCATTAGGTGGCCAAAGTATTTCAGTTTCATCTTCAGGATCTGGCCTTCTAAAGAGTAGTCAGGGTTGATCTCCTCTAGGGCTGACCGGTTTGATCGCCCTGCAGTCCAAGGGACTCGCAGGAGTCTTCTCCAGCACCAGAGTTCAAAGGCCTCAATTCTCAGCCTTTCTTATGGTCCAACTTTCACAGCCATACATTGCAACTGGGAAAACAATAGCCTTGACTATACGCCCTTTTGTTGGCAGACTGATGTCTCTGCTTTTTAGTAAGCTGTCTAGATTTGCTATAGCTTTCCTCCCGGAGCATCTTTTAATTTCTTGGCTACAGTCCCCATCTGTGGTGATCTTGGAGCCCAGGAAAATAAAATTTGTCACTGCCTCCATTTCTTCCCCATCTATTTGCCAGGAATTGAAAGGGACAGATGCCATGATCTTAGTTTTCTTAATATTGCGTTTCAAGCCAACTTTTGCACTCTCCTTCTTCACCAGCATCAAGAGGCTCTTTAGTTCCTCTTTGCTTTCTGCCATTAAAGTGTTATCATCTGCATTTCTGAGATTGTTGATATTTCTCCCGGCAATCTTAATTCCAGCTTTTGATTCATCTAGTCCTGTCTTTCTCATGATGTGCTCTGCATATAAGTTAAATAGGCAGGGTGACAGTATACAGCTTTGCCGGACTCCTTTCCCAATTTTGAACCAATCAGTGGTATCCAGTTCTCAGTGTTGCTTCTTGACCCGCATACAGGTTTCTCAAGAGACAAATAAAGTGGTCTGGTACTCCCATCTCTTTAAGAACTTGCCACAATTTGTTGTGATCCACACAATCAAAGGCTTTAGCATAGTCAATGAAGCAGAAGTAGATGTTTTTCTGGAACTCCCTAGCTTTCTCCATGATCCACCGTATGTTGGCAATTTGATCTCTAGTTCCTCTGCCCCTTCGAAATCCTGCCTGTACTTCTGGTAGTTCTCGATCCACATACTGCTGGAGCCTAGCTTGTAGGATTTTAAGCATAACCTTACTAGCATGTGAAATGAGTGCAATGGTGCGATAGTTTGAACATTCTTTGGCATTGCCTTTCTTTGGAATTGAAATATAAACTGACCTTTTCCAATCCTGTGGCCATTGTTGAGTTTTCCAAATTTGCTGGCAAATTGAATGTAGCACTTTTACTGCATCATCTTTTAAGATTTTGAATAGCTCAGCTGGAATACTGTCACCTCCACTAGCTTTGTTGTTGCTCAGATGTCTAGCTCGAGGTCAGTGATCACCCCATTGTGGTTATCAGGGATGTTAAGCTCATTCTTGTATAGTTCTTCTGTGTAATTTTGCCACCTCGTCTTATATACATATATTTAATACAGATTTGCCAGAGTAGATAACTGTTTCCTGCATTTCCTGGATTACTTTTACCTGTAAACTAGTAACCTTTTCAAAATTTGAAAGAATAAAAATGCAGATTAAGTAGCTAAAAAGCCCAACAAATTATTACGTTACTATTAAGTATAACATTTCCAGTCCTATAAAAAATTGCCCATATAATATATACAGGTAGTCCTTCATTTAGTCTTTTATTTAGTGACCAAAGTTACAATGGTACTGAAAAAGGGCCGGTTTAGCTCACGCTGGTAAAAGCCTGTTATTAAGAACACAGTAGCCTGCAATTACTGCAGGTTCGAGCCCGGCCCAAGGTTGACTCAGCCTTCCATCCTTTATAAGGTAGGTAAAATGAGGACCCAGATTGTTGGGGGGGCAATAAGTTGACTTTGTAAAAATATACAAATAGAATGAGACTATTGCCTTATACACTGTAAGCCGCCCTGAGTCTTCGGAGAAGGGCGGGGTATAAATGTAAACAAAACAAAAAAAAAGTAACTTATGACTGTTTCACACTTACGATCATTGCAGCATCCCCATGGCTACATGATCAAATTTCAAATGCTTGGCAACTGACAAGGAAAGTCAATGGAGAAGCCAGATTCACTTAGCAACTGTGTGACTAATTTAACAACGGCAGTGCTTCACTTAACTGTGACAAGAAAGGTCAAAAAAATGGGGCAAAATTCACTTAATAGCTGTCTTGCTTAGCAACAGAAATTTTGGGCTCAATTATAGCTGTAAATTGAAGATTAACTATAATTATCTCTTCAAATTTATATTAAATATTCAGAAACTTTCAGAGGAAAGAAACAATATTATTATTTTTTTCTTCATGCATCCACTCATGGATTCATATGTAATTATAAACTTTTTATTATTGATACCAACTTCACATAAAGGTATTTATGGAATAGATTCAATTATAAAGTACAATCAAATCACATTATCAAGATTAATGATTACTCATTTAAAACACTTCTTTTTTAAAGTGCACATGAAAGTTTTTAAGCATCTCTAAAATCCTGATGTTCCCCACCCCCATGACATATAATTCTTACTATTCAAAAAATGACTCCTACTCACGCGGAGGAAACCTAAAAGGCTATTAACTTGGTTTAAAAAAGGTTCCAATTGCCCCCATTAAAAATCAAATTTTCATTAAATCATTAAAAATCACACCCCTGTGGGGCGTGGGCCCCGTGTTGGGAACCACTGGGATAAACTGATGATCTGTTAAATAATTTTAATTAAAAAATAAAATTTATTATTTTTTTGAATCCTTAAAAATATAACAACTGGATAACTCACGCAGCATTAAATCTTAAAAAAATGTACTATTATGCTATTGGCTTTGAACATATTATCTGAATTATCTGCTAGTTTTAATTGCAAATCTTGGTTCATAAGTGCATATTGAATTTATCAACAAATTTATTTATTTATTTATTTGTCACAACAGTATATAAAATATAAGCACAAAATAACTATAATTTCATTATAATAATAATAATAATAATAATAATTATTATTATTATTATAAGCATATATATAAGCATAAGTATGTAATATCTATATTAATTGGATATAATGAAAGGAAACAATAGGACAGGAATAGTAGGCACGCTTGTGCTCTTATGCACGCCCCTTACAGACCTCTTAGGAATGGGGTGAAGTCAATAGTAGACAGTCTTTGGTTAAAGCTATGGGGATTTTGAGAAGAGACCACAGAGTCAGGTAGTGTGTTCCAAGTATTTACAACTCTGTTACTGAAGTCATATTTTCTGCAATCAAGATTGGAGCGGTTAACATTAAGCTTAAATCTATTGTGTGCTCGTGTATTGTTGCAATTGAATCTGAAGTAGTCTTCGACAGGAAGGACATTGTAATAGATGATTCTATGAGTTAAACACAGGTCATGTCGAAGGTGGCGGAATTCTAAGTTTTCTAAACCCAGGATTTCAAGTCTGGTGGCATAAGGTATTTTGTTGTATTCAGAGGAGTGGAGAACTCTTCTTGTAAAATATTTCTGGACACATTCAATTGTACTGATGTCTGAAATGTGGTATGGGTTCCAGACAGGCGAGCTGTATTCAAGAATTGGTCTAGCAAATGTTTTATATGCTCTGGTTAGTAGTGTAGTGTTTCTGGAGAAGAAGCTAGGCAAGATTAGGTTTACAATTCTTAAAGCCTTTTTTGCGATGTATTTGCAGTGGGCTTTGGCACTTAGATCATTGGATATGAAAACTCCAAGGTCTTTAACAGGGTGGGGGTCATCTGTAAGGTAATGTCCATCGAGCTTGTATTTAGTGTTTAGATTCTTTTTTCCAATGTGTAACACAGAGCATTTGCTGGTTGAGATTTGGAGTGGCCAAGTTTTTGACCATTCTGACACAAAGTCAAGGTCTTTTTGAAGGGTAGCTGTATTGTTGGTGGTGTTAAATATTTTGACATCGTCAGCAAAGAGAACACAATTACTTATAATATGGTCACAGAGATCATTAATGTATAATATGAAGAGTGTTGGTCCAAGAACGCTGCCTTGGGGAACACTGCTATTGACAGGAACAGGATTTGATAGAGCACTGCCAATTTTGACAGTTTTCTGTTTTCTGTTTGCTTGTTTTCTGTTGTAATAATAGTAATTAGATAATATTAAAAATAAATGTTTCCACATTTTGTTTTATTTTGTAGGGCTTTGCAAAATTGTTAACATTAATTAAAGATATATTACCTTCCTTATCTTTAAAAGTACCATGGAAATGTCAAGTTATGTTTTTTCAGATTACCTATTTATATTTTTTGTACACCAGTGCGCTTACAATATTTTAATAACAATATTACAAGCAGAAAATTCTACCCTTTACCTGCTCTTTGGTCACTTTACATTGGCTGCTAACTACAGTGATCCCACATTAGAGCTTTTAGTTATTAGACAGGTTTTCAATTTTCATTTCATGTTCTTCAATAGATATTGAATGCTAAATACAAAATATTCTGGACCCACTCTTTTGCCCTGTAGACACCAGCACAGTGTTTTCCTTCTTTGCCCCTTATTTCTGAAAAAGCAATTTACCCCACTATGAAACATGCATAGGTTCCAACAGCATTTATTTTAATTTATTCGTCTCCCTGAATTGCTAGGAGTTTGTTCATCTCCAGAGCTTTTCAGATTGTTTTGTTTGTTCTAGGAGAGCTAGAACAAACCCTTTCCCCTAATATATGGGGAAAGAACATCACGCTCTATATTTCAAGAAATGGGTTAGAAGTTTCACCTTAACTGTGTGCACAATCAACACAGTGGATATTAAATAGCACATCAATGGCCAACACAGCAGACATCATCCCAGAAAGGGTAGACTTAAATGCAAATATGGTAAACAGTATTTCATTCTTTATCTAATTTTCTGGAAGCTGAGGACATAAGGAACATAAGCAATGCTTGTTATCGCTTATAAATTAATCTGGTTATAACCTAAATTACTTGACATCTTGAGTAGAATGGTTTTTTAAAGAGGTGTGCTATTTTCTCAAATGGAAAAAATGAATTACTGAAGTATATTTTCATTGTTTGTCAACACATTTTGTTTGTCAATAAATTCTGAGCAAAACTAATAAGGCCACCAAAGTTTGTACAGATCACATTCCTGTAATCTTCTAGTTTAATGAGCTGTAGGCAAATGTTTACTTAGTAATTAATATCAGGTGTAAATGCTTTCACTGTCCTTAAGGGTTAGCTGTTTTAATAAATACATAAGGGAATCCATTCATTATAGGTTAATCATTACCCATACACCATTCCCTCTCAGGAATTTCAAGTTCACTTAAATCTGATAACTAAGCAGCTATTTCTTTGTTAATAAAAAGTAATGATTAAGTTAAATATCTTGCAGACATCCTATATGTAAAATAAACATTCATTCAGCCCCTGGCAAAGAAGGATTCTAATTATGGGATTGACTCAAAAGATGAAAGACTGGTTCTAGTATTAACCTGTGTAAAAACTGGTTAAGAGAAATACTGGCTTTATCAAATCTCATGGCTGAAATTAACACTTTCTTTCCTCTTTCCAAAAGGGATGTGGTGGCTCAGTGGCTAAGACGCTGAGCTTGTTGATCAAAAGGCTCGAATCCCTAGTGCCACGTAACAGGGTGAGCTCCCGTTACTTGTCCCAGCTTCTGCCAACCTAGCAGTTTGAAAGCACGTAGAAAAATAGGGACTACCTTTGGTGGGAAGGTAACAGTGTTCCGTGCTTCTTTGGCATTTAGTCATGCTGGCCACATGACCACGGAGCCATCTTCAGACAGTGCTGGCTCTTTCGCTTTGAAATGGAGATGAGCACTGCCCCCTAGAGTCGGGAATGACTAGCACATATATGCAAGGGGAATCTTTATCTTTACTTTACCTTTCTCTTTCCAGAGAATAAAGGAGATGTATCAGTGCATGCACAATAGGTAACTGTACGGAATAAGAAATCTCACAGTATGTCACATCCTCATTTAACTTATCCTTTCTCTTTAACAAGGAAGTGCAGCTCCATCATCTTTCAAGAGGCTTACACAAAACATACTTCCCCTATAACCATTATAACATTATAACTATAACTAGGCAGGAAGAAAGGAAAAAAGAACAGATGGGTATTCCCATGGAACCTAAGATAAAGGTTTCCCTGTCCAGTCGTATCCGACTCTAGGATGCAGTGCTCATCTCTGTCGTTTGGACGAGGGAGCCAATGTTGTTCGAAGATAATTTCCCTGGTCATGTGGCCTGCATGTGACCTATATACCAAAGGTGCATGGAAATGGTACCTATTAATCTACATTTGCATGCTTTTGAACTGCTAGGTGGGCAGGAGCTGGGGCAAGTAACAGTACCTCACTCTGTTGCGCAGAACTCGGGTTTCGAACCTCTCTGTCAGCTCTCCAGTTGACAAGCTCAGCATCTTTAACTGCTGGGCCATAGCACTCCATATGGAAAATAATCTGTATCCCAAATGTACATTCATCTAAGCACCATCTAGTGCTGTGTGGGTAAATATTTAAGAACCAGCTTTGCCAGTCCCATTGCCACTGCCATGCTGCTAGTTGCAAAACAGCTGATCTGAGATTGGTGATTTCCAAGACAATTTACAAAAAGCAAATGCAAACTCAAAACATAAATAATAATAAAAATGATCTAGCCTATGACTTGATTAGAAAGAGCATTATTTTTTTCTCTGTCCCAACTTTTCTATAGTTAATAAACAAATGCTAAAAATGCAAAATATTTTATTTGTGTAATGGAAAAATAAACTGTGATTTTTACTCATTAGGTGTCTGTTCAGAAAGAAGGCCCAGTCAAAGGGGAAAAAACACCAAGAAGCATCTTAAAATAAATTATAAGACAACATTGATTTAAAAAATCCCTTAAATTAGCTAGCAATAGGAAAGTTTCTTCAACTTATTCAGCTTGGTTAACAATAAGATTACTAAAAAGTATTTTTGACTACTGGGGTCAACAGATTAAAAAATGTAGCTTTTAAAAGGTTAGTCTTGCTGAACATGCCCAAATGTCATTTTTTGTATAAAATAAACTAATTTTGATATTAAAAATACTGGCCAGGGTAAATATGAACTTCATTAAAAAAATACTGGTATAATCAATACAGAGACACAGTTCATTAAGTAAGTCTAGAAACTTGTTTTGTTTCATATAATATACTGCAATCAGTATTTGTGGTAAAAAATGAAATAACGGTTCCCATCCCATTTCCTTGAAAAATAAAACCAGAAAGAGAGGAAACATAAGAGGATCCTGGAACAGAATTTATTAAACAAATGTTTAAGGGCCAAATTATGGTCAGCAAGGAAGCAGTTCAATTCCTTTAATCAATATCTTAGTGTATACTGACTTGGCCCTCTATAGCCATATACTAAGTTAAAAGTAATATGAGAATGCCTTCAATATCCCAGTTTTAGATTCTCTGTTATAAAGAGCAGAAAAAAATAGTTATGTTTTTAATAAATTTGTATTTATTATACAGGGGACGCGGTGGCTCAGTTGGCTAAGATGCTGAGCTTGTCGATCGAAAGGTCAGCAGTTCAGTGGTTTGAATTCCTAGTGAGCTCCAGTTATTTGTCCCAGCTTCTGCCAACCTAGCAGTTCGAAAGCACGTAAAAAATGCAAGTAGAAAAATAGGGACCACCTTTGGTGGGAAGGTAACAGCGTTCCATGCACATGACCATGGAGACATCTTCGGACAGCGCTGGCTCTTCGGCTTTGAAATGGAGATGAGCACCTGCCCGCTAGAGTTGGGAACAACTAGTACATATGTGTGAGGGGAACCTTTACCTTTTTATTTATTATACAAATGCAATATTTCATCTTGAATATCCCTTGAGCTGCCTTTCTGCCTATTGGCTCTGACCAGACAAAAGCATTAGCTATGCTCTAGGCATTACCAGTTTCTCATGTTTGTCTGGACATGAAGACGACAAATTACTATTGAGATGAAATATAAATGAAAAGTTACTTTAAATCTTAAATCTTATTATGAATCCTCCTGATTTAAAACAACAACTCCATTCTTAAAAGGCTGTTTTAGGCGTGTACATTTTCCAAATGTAGAAATACATTTTCCATATTTCATCTAGCTACTTTATCTAATGATGAAAAAAATGACTCAGTATGTTCTGCTTTGGCATAAATGTTGTGATATTTGATAATGTTAGAGAATCATGTTTATTTTAAATGTAGAATCAGAAACTAGTCTGACATTTGATGAATATGTGATATTTATAATTAGTTTCCCTTTTGTTGTTGTTTTGGTCTTTTTTTTTTAGTTAGTTGCTGATTCAATATTTAAAGTATTTTTTGTTTTTGTAGTTTTCTGTCAAATTTGTTGAGGCAGATAAACTAAAAAACAAAGTCTTAGCAGTGATCTAAATTGCATGTTCACATGAGCTAAGAACTTGTTTTTCTCCTGAAATAGTAATTGTAAATATACAGGTAGTCCTCAATTTACAATAATTCTTTTAGCAACCATTTAAAATTACGACAGCATTGGGAAAAAAGTGACTTACCAGTGCTCTTCACGATTGCTGCATCTTCCCTATGATCACGTAACCTAAATTTGGCTGCTTGGCAACCAGCATGTATTTATAACGGTTGCAACATCCCAGGGTCATATAATTCCCAGTTGGCCTCTGACAAGCAAAGTCAGTGGGGGAAGCCAGTTTCGTTTAATGGCTATGTGATTCACTTAACAGCCAGTGATTTGCTTAATGAATGTGACAAAAAAGATTCTAAAATTGGATGTGACTTACTTAACAACTTAACTTAGTGATGGAAGTGCCGATCCCAATTGTGATTATAAGTCAAGAACTACCTCAACTTACAACTTCGCTTAGTGACTATTTGAAGTTACAACAGCACTGAAAAAAGTGACTTATGACCATTTTTCACACTTAATGACCGTTGTCGCATCCCCATGGTCATACGATTTACATTAGGATGCCTGACAACTGACACACATTTATGATGGTTGCAGTGTCCCAGGGTCATGTGATCATCTTTTGCATGTTATTAATTTAACAACTGCAGTGATTCACTTAGCAACTGTGATAAGAAAGGTCGTAAGATGGGGAAAAATCACTTAACAAATTTCTCACTTGGCAACATAAATTTGAGCTCAATTGTAAGTCGAGGACTACCTGTACTTCATGCTAATTCATGTTTTACTTTTTTATTCTAAATTTATAACTAAAATTATATTTACGCGCTTTTTTCCCAGGCCTTCAAATTTTTGAAAATCCAGTACATTATATGTATATTATATCTAGCAGAATATAATATACAGTATTCAGAAGTGCTTCATTTATTTTCTGCAGATTTATTTGTTCTTGATTCCATTTCAATATATGCCACAGCATTATTTGCTATCACTGAATGTTACAGAATTCAATGTTTATCATAAATGTTTACTCAAGAGTGATTTCTCTTCTTTTGCTTTTTATTCTTTTAGAAAGTCCTTTTAACTTTCTGATGGCCTTTTTACAATCCACAACCAGCTTTTTCATGAGTAAATATTTAAACCGTAACTCTGTTTTAAAAGATCTACTGATGGAGAATAGATGAAGGCAGCCCTGAAATTTATAGGTAGCTAGGTAATAATCAACTGCTATCAACATTCTCTGATCGTTATTAATGTTGCTATCACCTTATATGATCATAGGATTTTTAGCCTGGGAAATCTGTGGATCCAATTTAGCATTCAAGAGCAAACAGTAACATACTGTAATATAGTGTATCAGCATACACTGTGGGTAAGTTCTAAGAAACTGAGTATGTTTACTAAACATTTAGAATTTTGTCCACATAATTATTGTGCCAGTTTTATTTACAATATGCTAAAGTTTCAAAAAACTGGAATAAATTAGTTAATTTGTAAAGCAATTTACCTAGTATTAAAGTATTATAAAACAGCTTAATATCAGTATTCAACAATACACATAATTACCAACAGATGTAGGGAAATCTTCAAACAACCTATTTCAACTTGATGAGAACAGCAACAGGTTTCATATTACTAAGCCCTGACTGCTGTTCTCCATAAGGGATTTTTCATTAAATGCTTCAGTTTGAAAAGCTACTGTTTTAGTTTTCCAATTAGCAATGTTATTCTCCACAATATTCTTGCCTTCAGAGAGTTGTTAAAATGTCTCTTTCAATTTTTTAAACAATCAAAAATCTGTATTTCTGCTAAAATTGAGGTTTTGTGAGCCTAATGATATACTTCATTAATACTAATATACCTCTTTCTCACATTTTGTTGAGCAAAAAACTATACTGGCAGAAAATTTATTACTTTGGTTGCCAGTCCCTACCCTATCACACACAAATGCTGTCAAATTGATTGGTCTTATTTACTATGTAACTAAAATGTTTTAAATCAGCAGTCCCCAAACTTTCCAGTTTGGTGGTCTGGTTGGGGGAGAGAGAGGATGTTTCTGTGTGAGTGGCAGGCGCATGCATAAGCACATAAAGCTCCATTTGTGCAAGTGGTGTATGTGAATGCCTGCTGTTCACACAAATGGAGCTTCGTGTGTGAGCAAGAGCACCTGCTGCTCGTGCAAATGAAGCTGCACACACACAGGTGCACTTGGCCACCCCTTGTGTGGTTCAGTTCTGAAGCCACAAATGGAGCTTCATGTGTGAGCTTCATGTGTTTGGCCGCCATTTGCACAGCCTAGTTCCGAGGCACAAATGGAGCTTCACATGTGTGCACTTGCCCACTGCTTGCACTTGTCCGGTTCTGAATGAGCCGTGGCCCGGTAGTGAGCCGCACCTTGAGAGTCGGGGACCCCTATTTTAAATAAACACATAGGTAGATTCCATTAATGTTGCTGCCTTCATTTTCCATAAAAATAATTTCTTGCATGTACTTCCTGTACCTATCATCTATTAGTCAGGCTACTAATGTCAGATATAGCAACAGTACTACATTATTCTTAAAAGTAGTATGACTTAAAGAATTGCCGCACCATGAAAACCATGCCACACCATGCAAACACCTCACCTATTATAGCAGACAGATGCACACCACACTGGAGAATCCTCAATGTGCATGACAGCTTTTCCAAACAACACATGCATGGGAGATTGCAAAGTGCATTAACAATGACCTCAGTTGACTATGAGAGCTGAACAGTTCATGAGGGAGATTATGTGAAGCAGCAGGAGGGAACTTTCACTTTGCACTGCAGAACTCTTGTACCTGTCAGCTCTTGCTTTACTATGCAACCCACCGTTCCTATCAGCTGTTACAATAATCCTCAACTTACCCTGCAATGAAGCCTGCCTTTAATGTGCAGGTCATTAAGTGAAGCATCAGGTGCCTCAGGGATGGGGCAGACCGTTAAAGGGCTAGTGCAGACCCAGGCCAGCCTGTCCCAGGCCTCCCAAAGCCTATCCCACCCTGTCCCTCAAGGTTCCCCAGGCCTCATCCTGCTCTCAAGCTAGCCATTCGGCAATCCAGCCATTCAGCCAGGCAAAGGAGCAAAACAGACCGATAAATGGAGGACATTTACAGCCATATGGCCACCCAAAGGACTTGCAGGAGTCAACCTGCTCCTCACTCAGGGCCAAGCAGTACTGTCGTGTCCCACTCCTCCGCTGACGGCCGGGTCAGGGAAATTCGAATCAGGCTTGCCTCTGCAGCTCTGCCCAAAGTCCTAGCAAAGTCCTCAGAGCAGGCAGGAGACCAGTAAGTGATTTCAGCAAGATAAGTTCGACTTTTGCCTGACTCAGAGACTGCCAGAAAGCAGATCCTTTATATAGGCCATGGGGTGTGGCTCCATGACTCAGCACTCATTAAGGCCTGCCCCTCCCTTCCTTCTGTTGCCTCCGCCTATCCAATCTTCTGATGCGAGGGTCACTCCAATCAGCTGTTGGTAATAAACCCTCCTCAGGCTCACATGCTGTGGAGGAGGGGGAGGGGTCTAGCTGCTCCGTTTGCCTGGGCATGGAGTCAGGCTGGGGCCGGGAGGTGCTCCTTCTTCTGCAGTTTGTCTGGGCATGGAGCCAGGACTGGGGCCGGGAGGCATACATTCCTCCGTGTTCGGGAGCAGATAAGAAGGCCCCGGCTGCTCTGAGGGCGGGCAAGACACAACAAGTACCTACCTTACCTTTTAGGTGGTGGGGTTGCACAGGAGCCTGGTTGATATGATGCAAGGCTCAGCTCTCTTGCAGAAATTGTTGGCCTTGTGGCAGCCTTGTGCTTTTCTCCTAGCAAGTAGTACTTCTCAAGAGAATATAGGGAACTTTGGGTTTTTTAAGGGGGCTTTGCAAAGCCCACAAACATATGGAACTTCTTCAGAATTACACTCTTTGTAGTGCTCTAGGGAATAAGTATGGACATATAGGTAGTCCTGGAGCTGTAACACAAACTGGGGACTGGGATTGATGTTGCTAAGTGATGCTGTGGTAAAGTGTGAAATTATGTGACCCATTACTTAGTGATAGCAATCCAAGCCATCCAGGTTGTTGTAGTAACCAGGAAAATGCAGTTTACATCATGAATGTTCTAATATTTTAATATCAGAAGCACTTACAATGTGGTTCATAAGGAGGAGGTGGATCACCACAAGGAATACATTCCATATCCTGAAAGCCCCCAAGCTTTGTCTTTCTATAAAATCTGGAAGACATAAGAAAAATATCAAATTTCTCATATCTGAAAAAACAACTCAATACAGAATTATGCTAATAAAATCAATAAAATGATATTGAAATAAAATGGGATTATATAAACTGAGATTTATTTATTTATTTATTTATTTATTTATTTATTATTTAAATTTGTATACCGCCCTTCTCCCGAAGGACTCAGGGCGGTTCACAGCCAGATAAAATAAACAATAATATTACAATATAAATACTATTAAAATACAATTAAAAAACTTATTCAATTGGCCGAGATTAAAAATTTAGAATAAATGATAAAAACCCATTAAAAAACCCACAAATTTAAAAACTAATCCTAATCCAGTCCTGCGCAGATGAATAAGTGTGTCTTAAGCTCGCGACGAAAGGTTCGGAGGTCCGGAAGTTGACGGAGTCCTGGGGGGAGTTCGTTCCAGAGGGCGGGAGCCCCCACAGAGAAGGCCCTTCCTCTGGGCGTCGCCAGACGACACTGTCTCGCTGACGGCACCCTGAGGAGTCCCTCTCTGTGAGAGTGCACGGGTCGGTGAGAGGTATTCGGTAGCAGTAGGCGGTCCCGTAAATATTAAGCAAGAGGTTCAGGTAGTGACACTCTTCTGATGGGCTAGGACAATTTAATGCTTTATTGGACAGAAAAATGAGGGCAGCGGTGAGCACAGCAATGAAAAATGAGCAGATTCATATCAAATGCACAAGCATGGGCAAGATTTTCCTTTTTCTAAAGTTTTATGAAGATCGTTTTAAAAATGGTAAACAGTACTATATAGAAATAACGAAAAGGGCAGGAAACAGTGTGCCGAATTTTGGCAATCATAACACTGAAATCCATCACTGCAACCCAATGTATTCTGGGGAAAACAAAAAAACAGGTTTCTAGGCTTACTGCCCCAATAAATCCTAAAAGTCCAAGCCTTTGGTCTAAAATCCTGAGGTGAATTTGGTGAAACTTTTGTTTTGTCATCATTTGTTTTATTATAGCTTTTTGTTACTCACTGCTACTTTCTGTCCTTTACCTCCATCTGTTCAATTGGAAATCTGATGGGGAGCTGCACTTGCATTTGCTTGAATGCCAGTGCAATTTTTCATGTGATCTGCAAAATTAATTAATTAGACTCTTGAATCATATTGAGAGGTATAGTCACACTGAAACCAACATAAATTAATCCTTTCCCCCCAGATTTCCAACTCATCACTGGGAGGTCAAGGACGGGGGAGGGCTTTGTGAGTAACTCTTCTTTGGTCATTTTTAAGATCTCCACATTTCCACCTAAAATATGGTATTTCTATCTCTCCTTTATACGTATCTGAACAATATGTACTGCATAATGGAATTCTGAAGAAAAGGAAGTTCTGCTATTGTGAGATGACTTTTCATTAGAACACCCTAAGAGCAAGGCTTCAGGATATAATCACCTATCACATCTGGAAGACGTGGTAGAAGAAAAATCTAGCAGACTGACTTTGATGTCATAGACTTAATACCCAGTGGACAATTTTACATATCAATTAACATCAGTTGTATAATTAAAATTGTGTAATGATGTAAACGGCATCATTTCTTTAATAAAAATAAATGCATTTACTATTAATATTATAAATATTTATATCGAATGGACATTTGGAAGCAACAGACATTCCCTCCTCTCAATTTAAACCATGGAAAGCAAATTTTCATTGCAGTATACAGAAGCAATTTGACAACTTGAAGTAGCAGAGTCAGCCAAAACTGAGAATACAAATTATTCATAATACTTCATAATTCCTTCTATAATTTACCCAGGCAAGCAGTCTCCACAAACAGCATTGCTAATAGCAGAACAATTGCTTTTCTGAAATCGATTTACTGAAGCACAGTCCAAACATTGTTTGCATTTTTGAAAGCCCCAGTCCTCTTTGAATCGGTTTGGCCTGCATGTCATGCACTGGGCATCCTCGCCATATCCAAAACCGCATTCCTGTGGGATTAACGAACACTACTGTGACACATAAAGAGACATGAATAATGGGAAGCAACAAAGATGAAATGAGGTCTCAGGGTAATTATTTCTGAAAATAAAAACTTTCTAGAGATAAAATAATCTTTTCAGCAGTTCCTAAAGTGTTGTCCACTTTACTTTTATAAGAAATACTAACTTATCCACTTTATCTCAGAAATCCTAGTATTTGAATGAAAAAGGACTCTGTGGATTCCCACTGCTTCATTGTTATAAACTTAGGGAAATTGCTAGCATGTCCATATTTAAACTATGCCAACATTGTCAAAATTTAGAAGCTACCCTGTGAAGTCCTTCAAACAATAATATTTTTGAATATATATTTTATATATATAAAAGCAAAAACCACTCACACCATAATCACAAAATCTCCAGAATCGTAAAGCCTACAAATTTGAAATTTGCCACATATATTCCTCTTGGCTTCTAGGTGCTCACCGAGAAAGGATTTTTCAAATGACCATCAGAGCATTAGCATTATTATTAACACGCTCTGATGCTAATTAGTTAGACTTTCTACTCCCCCTCCCAACCTGAAAATAACTCTGGAGAAAAGGGGATAGGATAGGGGAGGGTTCTGTGGGGCAAGGCTGAGGGAGAGAAGGGGATAGGATAGGAGAGGATTCTGTGAGGCAAGGCTGAGGGAGAGAAGTGGATAGGATAGGGGAGGATTCTGTGGGTCAAGGCTGAGGGAGAGAAGGAGATAGGATAGGGGAGGATTCTGTGGGGCAAGGCTGAGGGAGAGAAGGGGAGAGGAGAGGCCAATTGAACTACTCATTAATTTTCAAGCTGTAAGTGTCAATTTGTCAAGCCCAATCACATAGTTTCGAAATGGAGCATGGGTATTCAGCTAGTTTTAATATAAACTTGCTAAGCTAAGCTGAATGTGTATATGATCAACAAAAATGCTTACAATTATTATTTTATATAAACATTAGAAAAAGCTATATAACTAAATGGTACTACTCAATGGGCAAGTAGAAATCATGGCCTGCTGATCCAGCTTCATCCTTAAATGAAGAAGGAGTATGATCGTATCTCATCTAATACAATGTACACTAAATGAGGCTGCCTTTAATTGCTGGAAAATGTAGCAACTGATGCAATAATTTCTATGGGATACCATGAGCACAATAAGCCTACGCTGTGCAATTGAAGAATGGACCCTTAAAGTTTCAAATTTGGCAGAAATGGCAAAAATTTCTGCGTACCTGAAAGATTATTCACAAGAACGATATATAGTAGAATGGAGAAAATGGATTGATTATATTCAAAATAAGTATCAGACTAAAAAGTATCAAATAGCTTATGAGTGATTGTAGGGAATGTATTGTATTTGTGTATTTGTTTAAAAGGGAAAGGGGAGTTAAGGGAGCAAAGGGAAAAAAGAGATCATGGGTTATGGTTTTTGTAGTATTCTAGCATATGCTTGTTAGATGTTATACCCTGTATTTTGCTCTGGGAAGTCTCTGGGGGGGAGGGGGGAGGGGGGAAGAGGGAGGGGGGGAGATAATTGTTAAAAAAATTTATTGTTAAACTTTTTCAATAAAAAAAAAGCCTACGCTGTGGCCCTACATTGCCTTAAGTGAGATGGGCGGCCATACAAATAAAATGTATGAAAGAATGAATGTTTAACCCTTAAACTATGAAAAGACTTCTCTAGTAAATAATATTGCAACTTCCAAAATAGTTAATTTACAAGTGCTTTTTCAGTGCTATATGTAGTGGAGAAATATATTTAATAATTATCATACTTGAAAAATCAAGAGAATAATTTTCAGAATTTTATATGAAAATACCTTAGATAATTCCATTCCAGGGCCACACTGTTCACACAATATACAGTTTCCATCATGATCTCTGTACTCCTGTTCTCTACACTCTAGAGTTTCACAAATGATAATATTTAACTACAAACAAAAGGGAAGCAATTAAGATTATATTGTTAAAGAAATGAATCTTTCAAGAATACAGTCCTATACATACTCAAAATTTGTTCCCAAGAAAATACATAGCTACAGAAATGTACTTGGAATTGCTAATCAATGTTCCGGAACATATACTGTATAACTGGAAGAGTTTTTTTTGGGGGAAAAAAAAGTTTTATATTGCAAGAATGAGTGTAGTATACCGTGTTTCCCCAAAAATAAGACCCTGTCTTATATTTTTTTGAACCCTGAAATAAGCACTTGGCCTTATTGCCATGTACTCAAAAGCCCAACTGGGCTTATTTATTTATTTATTTATTTATTTATTTATTTGATTTGATTTTTATACCGCCCTTCTCCCGAAGGACTCAGGGCGGTGTACAGGCATAATAAAACCAACAATACAATATACAAATTTAAAATACGATTTAAAAAACTTATTTTAAATTAGCCCAATGATTAAAATTTACCATACTAAAAAACCCCGTTTAAAATTAATAAATTTAAACAATAAAATCCCATTTTAAGCCAGCCCCGCGCGGATAAAAAGATGAGTCTTGAGTTCGCGACGAAATGTCCGAAGGTCGGGTATTTGGCGTAAACCCGGGGGAAGCTCGTTCCAGAGTGTGGAAGCCCCCACAGAGAAGGCCCTTCCCCTGGGGGCCGCCAGCCGACATTGTTTGGCGGACGGCACCCTGAGAAGTCCCTCTCTATGGGAGCGTACGGGTCGGTGGGAGGCGTGTGGTAACAGCAGGCGGTCCCGTAAGTACCCAGGTCCTAAGCCATGGAGCGATTTAAAGGTCATAACCAACACCTTAAAGTGCACCCGGAAGGCCACAGGCAGCCAGTGCAGTCTGCGCAGGAGCGGTGTTACATGGGAGCTACGCGTAGCTCCCTCTATAACCCGCGCAGCTGCATTCTGGACTAACTGAAGCCTCCGAGCGCACTTCAAGGGGAGCCCCATGTAGAGAGCATTACAGTAATCCAAGCGAGAGGTAACGAGCGCATGAGTGACTGTACATAAGGCATCCCGATCAAGGAAGGGGATGTCTTATTTTAGGGGACACAGGGGACACAGGGTAGTAGTTAAGTCTCAAAGGAGCTTTTTCAAAAGCCAACTTGACTGTTTTTTCCTTGAAGAAGAAGAACAAAACCAAGAAGCGTCATCCATTGTGATGGCAGGTGGATGCTTCTTGGATGAGAAGCAAAATGTTTTGTTCTTCTTCCTCAAGGAAAAAAGCCCAGTTGCCTTTTGAAAAAAGCACTTTTTAAAAATTTACATTTATATCCCGCCCTTCTCCAAAGACTCAGGGCGGCTTACAATGACCTGAATTGCTGAGAATCTCGACAGACATATAGTACTTAAGGTATTGAAGGTATTAGGTATTGAACTTGAATAGGGGAAGGCTTAAGGTATTGAACTTGAATAGGGGAAACCCATGCTAAAATCCTCACACAAGGATGACTTGATGCGTGGGGGTTACTTGTGTTATCTCAAGGCAACCTATCTCACATGTATATTGCGGGAATGAAATTTTTCCATGTTAATAATCACATTGGGGCTTCAAAAGATGCAGCAGCAAGTTCACTTATGTACCGCCCCTCCAAATGATTTGTACAGATTGCTTTGCATCTGCAATTTTTAGGCAACTCAGAAATCACCCATGCTTATATTATTATGATGGTTGGTCGCACAGCCAGACAGATGTTTAGACTGGATTTGGCAATTTTATCTACCTATTGAGTCCTTCCCAAGAACCTGGAATAGGCAGATATTGTCGTTTGATGGCATTAAAGTTATTGTTGCAGAATGTAAGCTGTTCCAAGGAAAACTGCCTTTTGCAATTGACTGATGGTGATTTTTGTCAATAGCAATAGAATTAAAGTTGTGCTCTATATATTTTGGGATTGTACCCAAGTCACCTATTACTATTGGTGTATCTTTGCTTTCTTTTGCCATAGTCATTCTACTTTTATTTGCAGAATTTGTGATTTTCTTCAGTTCTTTCTCTTCTCTTCTGCTATTTTTAGGTATTACCATGTTTTTTATCTTCCTCATCAATAGTTGTTAAGTCTGGGGTGTTGATTGGCAGGTCTGCTTGAATTCTGATGTCCCAAAATACTTTAGCTCAGGGGTGTCCAAACTTGGTCCCTTTAAGACTTGTGGACTTCAATTCCCAGAGTTCCTCAGCCAGCTTTGCTGGCTGAGGGACTCTGGGAGTTGAAGTCCACAAGTCTTAAAGGGACCAAGTTTGGACACCCCTGCTTTAGCTTTTTCATTTTCTATTAGTTTTACTGGGATCATTTTGTGGTCCCATCAGTACTTACTTTCAGGCAAATTATATTTTTTGTAAATATTCCAGTACATTATTATGGTTTGTTGCACAGTCAGCCAGATGCACCATTATTATTACTATTATTTGTCACACAGTCAGCCAGATGTTTAGATTGGATCTGGCATTTTTTCAACCTGTCAAGTCTTTCCCAAGGACCTGGGGATAGACAGTTGTTTTTGTTGTTTTTACACTAAAATAAATATATATTAACTTAGCTATCCTTAGGCTAATGTCAACTTGTGTTAATCAACTTGATATTGATCAGATTAATCTGATATAATAAATAATGACATCTGGTCAGTAAGTCAACATTTATAAAAGAGTAATTCCCTTGCTGCAGTCTAAGCAAACAATACAAACAAATAACACAAACTTTACAGTGCTTCACATGCTGGTTTGCGGTCATAAAACAACTATCCAATTACTTAGTTTTTTGACTGCAAGAACATTTACTAGTACAACATAAAATGCATAATAAGAAAAATGTTTATCTACTTACAACATATATCAAAAGTATCAGCAATCTAAAGGTGAAATATTGCCACTCAAACTTTTGTGTATGCATTTTTCCTTTAAGAAAGTAATAGACCTGTAAACAAGAAATAAATAGTAAACTTCTTCTATAATGTTGTCAATAAGATTACATTAATTCAGTCACTCAACCCAAAGAATATTTACCTTGCTTTAAAATTTGGGGAAAAAAATATTTTAAACAACAGCAATGATATATGTAATGGCTAAATCACAGCTCAAATCTATAAAATCTACAATGCCTTATCTTTCTTTCTTTCCTCCCTCCTTTCTTTTTCCTATCCTTTACCTGCTAATTCTGCTTCATCAATAATTAACCTTGTTACCTGTTTAGACCAGGCCTTCATGGCTTTGAAATAAATGAAAGTGAATGTGAAGTTGGTTAGCCTTCTATTTAAATTCTACATTAAACACATGCACTAGGATTATTACAGACTATAGGTAGTCCTCGACTTTCAACAGTTTGTTTAGTGACCAGTCAAAGTTACAACGGCACTGAAACAAGTGACTTAGGACCGTTTTTTACACTTACAACTATGGCAGCATCTCCATGGTCATAGGACAATTCAAACACCTGGCAACTGACTCATATTTATGACAGCTGCAGTGTCCTAGGGTTAAGTGATCACTGTTTGTGACCTTCTGACAAGCTAAGTCAATGGGAAATCCAGATTCAGTTAATAACTGTGTTACTAACTTAACAACTGCAGTAATTCACTTAACGAATGTGGCAAGAAAGGTAGTAAAATGGGGCAAAACTCAGTTAACAACTGTTTTGCTTAGCAACAGAAATGGGCTCAAGTCAAGGACTATCTGTATGTTAATACTAATTACCCTATTGATATCGCTGGTCATGAGGCAGTTAGGATACTGCAATGCAAAGTAACATATATCATAACTAAGTTATTCCTTTTTTCCAGTTTTTCATTTTTAATACACTTTTTAAAACCTCAAAAGAGAATGAACAGTTTTTGACTGTTTTATTTGTTTTTTTATAACAAACCTTCATTTATTACTCTAAAGAAAAAATTAAAGCTATCAACAAGAAAATATAAATGCACTTTTTTCCTTTTTATGACCCTTTAATCCCTTTAGTCAGGGTGGAGTCAACCCATGACCTGAATTTCTGAGCTTTTACTGGCCAGAAGCCCTTCCTGACGCCTACGCGGAGTTCACAGCAGATATTTCCTCTTTGCACCCCAATAGAGAAGCATCTGCCGCTGCCTATGGGAGGTAAGTGAGTGGGAGGTGAGCATCTTCACCTCTAGGCTACCGCGCCGCTTGATAATTTAATAAATTACAAAAATCAATTTAGATATACAATATAGAGATTTCACTCTCATGTCAGCGCATGACTTGCTATAATTGCCTAATACTTTCAGAAAGATATAGCTTTGACAGATCTCAATAAGGAAAGCAGTCAACATCATGGAAGCAAAACATGCTGCAGAAATATTATCATTGGTATAATATACTATGGGCATAAAATAATCTGCTTATATATTTCATTTATTTAATTCAACTCCCCCAATCTAGTACAGTAAGTATCCTATAGCAGTCAAAATTTACAGTTAAGAATTCTTGGAAATTGTAACCTGCCATATCTGGACTATGAGGAAAAGCTGACCTGTATGATCAATTCAGGTAAATAGATAGTTAAATAAACTAATAATATTTTAAAGAACTCACCAGGTAAAGTGAATAGATAACCCTATGTATATTTTCTAATACAGATTTTCAAATTGGTAGAAAAATAAACGTATCTAAACTAGTGCTACTTTGACCTCTCCTCTCAGCCTCTATCTTATGACGCCTTATGGTACCTTGATGAACGTATCTTTTCTTTTATGTACACTGAGAGCATATGCACCAAGACAAATTCCTTGTGTGTCCAATCACACTTGGCCAATAAAAAATTCTATTCTATTCTATTCTTTCTGTCAATTGTTTTGTCTGGGTTTTCCTTCAGTGAGCATTGCACATATTTACCCTAAATTACTTTTAACATGTTTTTAGCTGCCTAGAGTAATGTTCATGAGATGGGTGGCCATATAAATTAATGTAATAAATAAAAATAAATACATTTGAGAAACAAAACATAAACAATAGGAAAAAAAAGCTGGCTTAACATCACACTAATCATGGTTTACTAACAATAATGGCTTAGTTCATACAGGATCGTACTGAGCCATAATCAAATCAACCATTTTTTATTTAGCATGTGATATGTGAATCCAGATTCATAGATTCATTTGTATTTTGACTTGCATTAACTGTTTTAAAATAGTTTATCAACTGCTAAGAAAAAGATAAAATTGTAATAAACAAAACTGCTATGAAAAGGATATACTTAAGATAAATAAAAATGCACCATTATATCCAAATACCCGTGTTTAACAAAAGTAAGACATAATACTAAATAAGTTTATTCAATCTTAAAAGTTAGTCATGTATATGCAGCATATTAGTTTAAAACACTGCATATTTTTGTCAATATTTTTTAAAAATAATTTTCCTAACGAAACCATTGAAACACTTTCCTACTGTATTCAATAATATAGCCAACATTTTCCTACTTAATTTGCCGAACCCTTTGAGAAATCCAGAAAATTTAAATGTCACATTAGTTTTAAATGTCACATTAGATTTTAACATTTCACTTGAGATGATTCTAGTATCAGTGCAATACATCTTCTCAACTGCTATGATAGAAGCAAGCAGCCTCATTTTTATAGGAAGAACCTTCTGACTATTGAAATTCATCAAATGGCTCTAAAGTAAAGTTTACAACTGCTGGAACTATTCTGAACATCTGGATATTATATTTCAAAGAATACATAGGCCTTCAACAATTGCAAATTCTCTGAACTACTTCACAACAGATAAGAGTTGAACTTTTTCAAAGATCAGACAAATTTCACATGCTTTCTCCATTTTACAAAAATACCCCAAAGATAGCTCAGCTAATGTAGAAACAATGCCATTGATTTCTGAATCAGATTATGCACTAATAACACTATAATTTTTAATATAATTCTCTGTGTGAAAAGTAAAGATTTGAAACATATAAATAACTGACTTGCCTGGAAGCAAGTCTTGAAACAAACAAAATTGTGCCAGCAGTGTGTTTCCTGCTTCTGTGTTCAGTACAAATATTTCTGTCTTATAAACAGACATTACCAAACTTAATTAACAGGCGATTATTAGGCAAATTCATTTTCTGCTGGTATTAAGAGACAATGTACTTATAGTATGTACATTATCATCTGGAACCAAGCCATTCAACCCTTCTTCTGTGCGTACAGAAAAAAGTATTTCAAATTTGATGTGCACATATATATCTTAACAATTGTAGAATTTATTTCTGTAGTATATGTATTAATGTCTGTGACTTTTTATACAACAATATGTTATTTAAGACAAATACAATTAATTACTAAATGTTCGATTGAAAAGCATTGTTTAGGGAAATAAAAAAAATGTAAATAATAAATATCCTTGCAAATTCTCTCCAATTCCTAATACTTAAACTGTAATTTATTAATTACATTAAACTAAATATTTGTATTATATATATTTTATTCATTCAATAAAAATAGGACAGAGAAACACTGTAGGTAATAATGAAAGCTTAAAGTAGGTAACATAAACTTGGAGAAGACTTATTAAATATTAGATAATGTTAATCTGCATGTATTATCACTGTAGTAATCTATAACATAGCATCTAACAAGTTGTAGCATATAATATACTGTTTTTCATATGTAATAATTTAACATATCCTGTTATGCCAAATAGCCTTTATGAAGTGGGAAACTCACTTTTCATTTTTGTGGTAAAATTATACAAACTAAATAAAATACAACCTTGGAATAACTAATTTTCAATTGATATTTAGGAAAAGAAAGTAACTAAAAAGATATAGGTTTTATAATAAATTACATTAATAAATATATTGCTATAAAGTTTAATATGTAAACCTTCTAAAGTAAAATAACTTTAAGAAATAGCATAAATCTAACAAGTTTAGATTTAAATCTAACATGTTTAAATCTAACAAGTTAGATTTATGATAGTATAAATGATAGTATAAATCACTTTGTCAAATTCTACACCTTGCTCCATTTATCCTAACTGCCTAAAATGAACTTTGCTGTTACATCTTGATTCATATTTAACCTTCCCTGGCTGCCTTGCTAACAGCTATTCCTTCTAATTATTTAATACTTGATGGAAATAGGGGCAAGATTCAATAGAAAAAAGTGATTGATAGCTCTAGATGTAAACTTCTCAATTCAGCAGAATGAACTTTGCACTAGATCAGTAGTATTAATATCTACCACATACAAACACATTTTAAATTTTTGAATGCACCCACCATATTTGGAAACACATTTTATTTTCAACATCAGGGTACTCTGCAAATGGCTGCCAAGTGTTAGGTATTTGGCACTAATACCGCATTACACACATGCTGATATATAAAGATTTGTTCCAAATCTTTCCTTTTCTAGGTTTTCCTTTGTTTTCTAGTAAAATGTGTGAATGCATATCAGATGGAAACAAAAAATCACTAACCTTTAGAGAAAATATTTTACATATCAATGAAATTTACCAAATGTTTGAGTAATGCTAGATTTGTAGTTAAATTAATTAATTAATTGCTTACTTAATTTTAATATATTAACGAATAGTATTTTCAGCCTTAGACAGGTATATGCCAGCCTCATCTTTAATGTTATCAGATACTATAGATAGCTGCCAACTTTCAAACTTTTAAAATGTTCCACAAACCCGAGCGCCCAACTATCAAAAACGTACTGCAGATATGAACTTCCTACAGAATTAAAATCTCAAGCTCACTCTTAGTTGGCACCTGCATAGTTTTTTTTTTCTATAAATGCTAGCAAGAAGGCTAGGAATATCATGAGTTAACATAAATGTGTAAGCACGGTCTGGAACACTAGGTTTCTTCTTGGAATAAAACTATATCCCACATCCTGCAAGTAACATAATACCCCCCCCAAAAAAATGACCTACAAAGAACAAGGGACAATGAATAGTGTGAATGACAGGTTTTAGTTAGGTTTTAGTCATGTCAAATTCCCTTTTAAACACTAAAAATGGCATGAAAAGGTATCATTTTCATTGCTTCCTAAAGGCTAAGACTGAGGAGGCAAGCTATTTATTGGATGGGGCAACCATACAGAAGATCTTGTTCCTCACTCTATTCCTCTAGTCTAGGAGGAGGAATATGGAGCAGCTATTCCTGATTTGAATTCACAAATTCTACTTGGAACATACAGTTCCCAGATAATCAGAATCCAACTGCTTCTTCCAACACCACAAATTTGAAGTAAGAGTATTTATTCAAAGAATATAATAAGGAAATATTTACGCAATGAAGGCTTAAGTATGTGAGATAGAAAAAGTAGCTGAAAGATGATGTTTGTTTGCCAAACGTTTCATCAAATAAAGGCATTTACCCACAGCAGCAAAGCATTATTGAAGCAAACGCAAAAAATCCAATGTTATCAACTGAATGCCAGCATTTGTGGCAAGCAAACCCACTTGTTCCCAACCATCACATGTCGATCCCAGTACTGTGTGTAGTTGCTGAGTTTACACATATTTAAGACCAGAGTTTGCAGATGATAAATAATATTAACAATCTCTTTAAGAGGTCTACATTGCAGTCCTATACCAATGACTTTGCTACATTGCAGTCCTATACAAATGACTGCATCTCCAACAATCCATCTGTTAAGCTACTGAAGTTTGCAGATGACACAACAGTAATTGGTCTCATTCGAGACAATGACGAATCCGCATATAGATGAGAGGTCGAACGACTAGCCTTGTGGTGCAACCAAAACAATCTGGAACTGAACACACTCAAAACCGTAGAAATGGTGGTAGACTTTAGGAGAAACCCTTCCATACTTCCACCTCTCACAATACTAGACAACACAGTATCAACAGTAGAAACCTTTAAATTTCTAGGTTCTATCATATCGCAAGATCTAAAATGGACAGCCAACATCAAAAACATCATTAAAAAAAGACAACAAAGAATGTTCTTTCTGCGCCAACTCAGTAAGCTCAAACTGCCCAAGGAGCTGCTGATTCAGTTCTACAGAGGAATTATTGAATCTGTCATTTGCACCTCCATAACTGTCTGGTTCGGTTCTGCAATCCAACAAGAAAAACAGAGACTTCAGAGGATAATTAGAACTGCAGAAAAAATAATTGCTACCAACCTGCCTTCCATTGAGGACCTGTATACTGCACAAATCAAGAAGAGGGCCGTGAAAATATTTACAGACCCCTCGCATCCTGGATATAAACTGTTTCAACTCCTACCCTCAAAACGACGCTATAGAGCACTGCACACTAGAACAACTAGACACAAGAACAGTTTTTTCCTGAAGGCCATCACTCTGCTAAACAAATAATTCCATCAACACTGTGAAACTATTTACTGAATCTGCACTACTATTAATCTTCTCATAGTTCCTATCACCAATCTCTTTCCACTTATGACTGTATGACTGTAACTTGTTGCTGGCAATCCTTATGATTTATATTGATATACTGACCATCAATTGTGTTGTAAATGTTGTACCTTGATGAACGTATTTTTTCTTTTCTGTACACTGAGAGCATATGCACCAAGACAAATTCCTTGTGTGTCCAATCACACTTGGTCAATAAAAATTCTATTCTATTCTATTCTATTCTATAGAGATATTCTTGGCAACAAACTTCATTGGGCACAGCAATATTATTCTAAGGAAGAACAACAGCATTTTAGTCTTCCACTACATTTCATTCTTTCCTTTGATAGATGCCCTCAGAAAGCACAAAACAGGAATACAGTTTAACTCAGCAAACCTTTAAATGCAGCAAACACAGTTAAATGTAGCAAATATCAATGAAGAAGAGTTTTTTATAACTTCTAATTGGATCTTCTTGAAGTCAGATTGGTTACTTTAAACAAATGACAGAAAATATCACTGAAGACTGATCTTGTTGTTAATTGTGTTGTGCATTCCTATGAGCCATAGAAGATGAAAAACGATAAATCTCTCCTTTTTTAGCTGGGATGCATTCAAATGACAGATCACAAAAACAGCCCCTAAAATTAATTTAGGTTATGTATTAAATAAAGCCAGAAAATTGGGATAATCCACCCAAACTGGATTTGGATAATGGATAAGTGTGTGTTATGAGGGCAATCTGATACCTATGATGATATGAAAGTGGCCCTTCTATGCAGTGGAATATCACCGTTTCTTTCTATGCCTAAACACAACATACATGTGTTTGTGTGTGTTTTTAAATTATCGCTTATTGTAATAAACTTGGATGCCACCCAATGCAGGGGAGTCTGGTATCGGTGGGATAACCTCTATACTGTACCAATCCAAAAGAGGGCTGTGAAAATATTTACAGATCCTTCACATCCTGGACATAAACTGTTTCAACTCCTACCCTCAAAATGCCAATACAGAGCACTGCACACCAGAACAACTAGACACAAGAACAGTTTTTCCCCAAACCCCATCACTCTGCTAAACGAATAATTCCCTCAACACTTTCAAACTATTTACTAAGTCTGCACTACTATTAATCTTCTCATCATTCCCATCTCCTTCCACTTATGACTGTAACTTTGTTGCTTGTATCCTTACGATTTATATTGCTATTGTTTCCTGATTGCTTATTTGTAGCCTATGACTATCGTTAAGTGTTATATCATTAAGTGTTAAATTTGTACCCTATGACTATCCTTAAGTGTTGTAAGTGTTGTACCTTGATGAAGGTATCTTTTCTTTTATGTACACTGAGAGCATAGGCACCAAGACAATCACACTTGGCCAATAAAAAAAATTCTATTCTATTCTATTCTTTCTATTCATCATGACAATCCCCACTGAGCCTCTGGCGGAGAGTCATGGGAAAGCAGGAGCCTCCCCCGCCTCCCCAAGGGAGCCCCTCTCCGGCGTCTGAACCGCCGCGAGCGCGCACATCAAAAGGCCCGTCTTCTCGGCCGTCCTGCCTCCCCACAGCAGCGAGCGGGCCAGCCAGATGCCTCTGGGAAGCTGCTTGGCAAGGAGGACCGGAGCGAAACAGAAATAGCCCTCGCCCACTCCAGCTTCCCAGCCCGTGGATATCCTGTTGCCTAAAGCCCAGGCGAAGCTCTCAACTACCCGCTTTGAAAGCCGGCCAGGCTGGCGGCCACCATTTCTTCGTACAAACATCCCCCCCAACCCGCCTTTGCCTTTCGCCGGGATCCCCTCAGCTCGAATAGGGAGAATCCCCGGCGCTGCCTCGCCTCGCCTCTCTTGTTTCCCCCCCATCAGCTTCTCCGCTCCCCTCAAGCAGAACTGCCGCCTCCTCGCCCGACATGTTCATCAGTCCCCTCAAGTCTCACCGTCCAGGGTCGTTCCCGGGTGCGCTTGGGACACGGAGGAGCTTGCGAGGGTTAACCGTCGCCCCTCGCCCCCGGGGATTGGCGGGGCAGCGGCGGCCACTCTCGCCACGCAAGGCTCCCATCCAGAGCAACGCCGTTTCGGCGGCTCCAGTCGCACCCCGGCCTACCCGCCCCCCCCTCCTCGCCTCCTTCTCGGCCCTGCAGCGCTCTCTCCGTTGCCTAGGCAACTGCCCGCCGCTTTCCCTTCCAGCCGGGCTGGCAAGCTCAAACCAATCGCGGGGCGCTAAGTCACGTGACCCACCCCGGAGTGGGCGACGCTTAGAAACGCGAGAACGCAGCGGCCGGGAAATAAATTTAAAAAAAATAAATAGGGGTGATTTTTTTTGTTCTTCTTAATCTTCTTTTATATCTAAGGCACAGAAAGTAGCATTTGGGAAGGGACCGTGAATTGCCTTGAGAGGAATGCCTCATTATGTACACTGAGAGCATATGCACCAAGACAAATTCCTTGTGTATCCAATCATACTTGGCCAATAAAAAAATTCTATTCTATTCTATTCTATTCTATTCTATTCTATTCTATTCTATTCTATTCTCATTTTTACATTGGCAATATCCAGTTGATCTTGGCTGGAACAGAAAGGGGTAATTAAGAGTTGGACCTGGTTAATAACGGGGATCTGAGGACCACTAGAAAATCCAGGTTAAAAGAGGCAGGCAGGCAGGCATTGTTGCCAAAAAACCTGCATGGACATATTCTTGCGATCACTAGAAATTCAGCTTGATGAAGACTTTTCATACACCCTAAATCGGATCTTCTGGAACATGGAAATTGGTTTGGACAAACGATGTAAAGTAACACAGGATTGGAGATCATCCCTTGGCAGTCTTGTGCATTCCCATGATGATGAAAGACTTATTAGCGCTTTAGCTGAGGTGTATTCACATGAAAAAAATGGCCACAAAAGATTAAATTAGGTTATGTGTTTATAAATAATCTCCCAAAATTGGAATAATTGATTAAAAATCATGGTTCACTTTAAAATAAATGTGTTACATGAAAAATGTGTGTTGTCTGATTCAGATGATGATTAGGAAACGTGGCCTGTTCTCTGCATTGGAAAGATATCCTTTTTTTTCCTATGTCCAATAACAACATAAGTGGATTTTATTTATTATTAAATTCAATGTGGATGCCGCTGAATTCCAAACATCTCTCAGTGGCTCACAACAATCAACAAAATACAGGAAACTGACCAAAATAAGCACAGAAACAATTACAAAATAGTTACAAGATGGCAATCCAACAAAACAAGCACAAAACTTTATAAACAAAAGAATCCCATCTATACTAGCCTCAAAGCCTAGATAAAGAGCCAGTACTTTTAAGATTTTCAAAAGCATCATCAGTGTGAGAGTCATACAGATCTCAGGGGCAACTCAATCCATGTGCCACTACAGAGAAGCTGTGTTTCACTTTTAATTGATGGCATCCAGAACATGTCTATTCTTCTAGATCTGGCTCACTTGAATTCATCCCAGACCATCACACCATCAGATTGCACCTATACCTTAGACCTGTCCAATCAGAGTCCAACTCAGAACATATTTGACCAACTGTATCTGCTAAATAGCCAGAATATTTTCACAGCAGCCCTGCAGAGGATCTGTCCTCTGTAACACACTGGATCATGATAAACAAGGCCTCTGGATAGCTGTCAGCATGTGCAGTTATCGTGGAGAAATAAAGCTAGTCTCTTCTGGTGCTTTGTTTCCACATGGCAACCAAGCCTTCACCTGAATCACACATACATTCCTTGGAAAAAGTTCAAGCTCCATCTGGAATCCAGTAGGATCTATCAGTTAATCAATTCACCTCAATCAAGCTTAACTCAATCAAGCCAATCAAATAGGCTCTATCTTCGCATAAAGGAGGGTGGAACCAGCCGGAAGGCAATCTGATGTGTGATATAGGTGGATTAAAACACAACTTTTGATGTTGGCCTTTCTCAACCGCTAAAGTACCCTAAGCCTTATCATCATGAAGATAGCTTTTATTTGGTTATGCACAGCTGAAGCATACAGTACTAGGTTGTGTTAGCTAACTACCATTTCCTCCCTCTTGTACAAGTGACTGCATGCAGAGATCTACTCCTGAGTAAGAGGAAGATGTACATAATAACAATGAAAACATTAGCATGCCCATGCTTTTGAAGAACATTTCTGGTTGCATCTGCTGTAATTAAAGACTTAGTCATACCATTAGTGTTAATTGCATTAATACATTTAAAAAGATTCGCTGAATATTGCTGATGAATTAGCTTTTCTGTAAGATGCAAACCAGCAAAGAATTCCTTGTACCCTCCCTTTAGCCCAGGCAGTAGAAAAAATTATAAGGAGGCAATAGATTCAAGAAATACCACCTAAATTCTACAGAAACTATCTCAACATAATCTGCATAATCTGCGCCAGCATGACAAATGATTGTGTGCAGGAAGTCTTCTCAGGTTGCTTAACATTGTAAAACATTTGTTATATTTATATGGCACTTTTAATATAGCTGCTACTGCTGCTTAAAAGTCAGTCCTACTGAATTCAAGTTAAATGCTTACAGGTAGTCCTCGATTTAAAACAGTTCATCTAGTGATGGTTCATACAACAGTGACTTACAATCATTTTTCATACCTACGACCATTGCAGCATCTCCATGGTCACATGATCAAAATTCAGATACTTGGCAACTGACTCATATTTATGACAGTTGCAGTGTCTTGGGTTCTTGTGATCACATTTGCAACCTTCTGTTATGCAAAATCAATGGGGAAGCTAGATTCACTTAACAACTATGTTACTAACTTAACAATTGCAGTAATTCACTTAACAAATGTAGTAAGAAAAGTAGCAAAATGAAACAAAACTCACTTAACAAATGTCTTGCTTAGCAACAGAAATGTTGGGCTCAATTGTGGTTATAAGCTAAGGACAACTTTTCTGAAATATATGAACTCAGCTACAGCTAAGTTAATTTTTTTTTTTTTGTTTACATTTATACCCCGCCCTTCTCCGAAGACTCAGGGCGGCTTACAGTGTATAAGGCAATAGTCTCATTCTATTTGTATATTTTTACAAAGTCAACTTATTGCCCCCCCCAACAATCTGGGTCCTCATTTTATCTACCTTATAAAGGATGGAAGGCTGAGTCAACCTTGGGCCGGGCTCGAACCTGCAGTAATTGCAGGCTACTGTGTTCTTAATAACAGGCTTTTACCAGCGTGAGCTAAACCGGAAATTATTCCATTTTTATTCTGCTTTTATTATTTTTATAAATAACTCAAGGCAGCAAACATATGTAATACTCCTTTTTTCCTTTTTTCCCCCACAATAACAACCATGTGAGGTGAGAGAGCGTGTCTGGTCCAAAGTCATCCAGCTGGTTTTCACACCTTAAAGCAGGATTAGAACTCAGAGTCTGTTGGTTTCTAGGCCAGCAGCTTAACCACTACATCAAACTGGCTCTTCAAAGGGCTAAGCTGCTAGAATCTCATCTTCATTTTCAATTCCCACTGTTATGTATTTGAACTTTAGGAGGGAAGTTTGGGCGGGAACAAGCACGTTGCTGATTGGCTGATGCCTCAGCCAAAATAGTATTTAAAGAGGGGTTTTGCCTGTTGGTCTTTTGCTGGGTCACAATAAACTAAAGAGTTGTTGTCACTCGTATGGTCTCCTGCCTCGTCATTGCCCAAACATAACACCCACCATACTGATCTCAACTAATTTGTTCTTCCTGTGCATCAAGTTTATTATTTTAATTTTTATCCCCAATCTATTCTGTTACTTTTATCTATTTCCTTGGTCCCTTCAAAAGTTCCCCATTTAGAATCAGTTTCCAATCCAACAAATACCCCTCTTTTAAATGATATCACTGACTATCCCATTCGTTTTCATGCTTTTGATCTTCATTTTATTTACATGGTCAGGTTTCGCATTTCTTAGTCAGCATCTTTCCCGACTATGATTAAATCTTTTTTGTTTCATTCTTCCCACCCTAAATGTTATGGCATAGAATTCTTTTTCTCATTAATGGCCCACTCTATAATTATAGATTATTCATTTGAATTGTCAACAAGTTTGAATGCATTTAATACAATTTATACTTGCAAAATTAAAGATTCGGACCAAGCGTAAAAATGAAAAAAGTTAGGCCCTTGTCCTCAATAACCACTTTTTAACCCCAATACTTTTTTTTTTGTTAACATATATTACATTTTGTACCATCCTTGTGATTTATTTGTGCATACAAGCACTTTCCTCCAGCAAAAGTGATAATATTTGGGTGTGAGACAATGAAGTTGGTACTAAGCTGATCATTGCAACATTAAGCATGACTTTTTTTTTTTAAAGGCATGCTTAATACCATCACTTCCGTTTTCAGGGAAAAGCAATACTCAGCAGTGGTACTGGAAAGGAATGAACATTCCCAGACTTTTCTTTTCTACAGACTGCTAGAGAAATCCAGGGGTGCTATTCAGCACGTTCTGACAGGTTCTGGAGAACCAGTAACGGAAATTTTGAGTAGTTCGGAGAACCGGCAAACTGGGTGGGAATGGAGATTTTGCAATATCCTTCCCTCAGGAGTGGGGAGGGAATGGGGATTTTGCAGTATCCTTCCCTTGGAGTGGGGTAGGAATGGAGATTTTGTAATATCCTTCCCAGCCACACCCACCAAGCCACGCCCACCAAGCCACGCCCACAGAACTGGTAGTAAAAAAAAATTTGAATTCCACCACTAGAGTAATCCATAACTGAAAGCTATTGAGGGCCATCATGCTTAGTGTTATCAGTGAGGCCCCTGCAGAATGGTGAGACAACATTCTAAGAAGCCTGACATTACATTAACAAATTTAAATGGCTAAAAACTCAAAATGATAGCAAAGTTGAAGAGATTTTGGAGTTATCTCGTCAAATGTGAAGTGTGAAATGAAGATCATACGCATAGAAAAGGTGGTGAGATTATGCAATATCTACTTTGTCAATTAAATTTTATGGGTGCTATATATACTCACTTTGCATTTACAACAGTAAATTACAATATCTTTCCTCCTGAGTCACAGGTTAGGCAATTTACTGGTTGATCACAATGGGACGTTTGGAGGCAATGCACTGGCCGCAATGAATTTACTTCCTTCCATCGTATTGCCTATTGATAATTATGCATTTTCTAAGAATTTGCTCTATTCTTGCTGTTATTGTTTGCAAAGAACAATCTGTAAAACCTTTTGTCAGGTCTCTGTTTCTAAGTGACATACTAGGGTGTCTGTAATTTGCTAGGTTGAATCTTCACAGCTACACAGCAAGTGTACAACTCAGTGAACAATATGATTGCTTATTGGGTGATCCACCTCTCTGTTTCACAGTTCAAAGAGAACTGTTAAGCAGATGGGCTTAGAGCAGTGGTCACCAACCTTGGCATCTTTAAGACTCGTGGACTTCAACTCCCAGAATTCCTCAGCGAGCAGAGCTGGCTAAGAAATTCTGGGAGTTCAAGTCCACAAGTCTTAAAGTTGCCAAGGTTGGAGACCCCTGGCTTAGAGGGTTGTTTCCTGTTTCTCTCCATGTATAGTTTCCCATGCTACTCTGAGAAGGAGGGGAGGGAAAAGAGACATTAATAGCTGCTGCCAATCCCTCCATTGAATAATACACTTCTTTCCCAATCAACAGAGTTTGTGAGAGGACAAGTTACTGAGGGACAGGCCCAGGATATTTCCAAATCATAGCAGAAGGAAGAAGTTGCTATGTTCTATTTCTTCTTTCATCACCTCATTATATATTATTTATAGTTACACTACTTATTCACCAGATACTTTCTTCAGATTAAATGCTTTCTTTTTAAGCATGTTTATTGAACATTGGAAAAAAAATCTCTTGATAATTTCACAGATATTCTCCCAGTGGTATTCTTTAGAATTTGAGCAAGATGTCAAATAATATTGAGCAATATTATTATTTTAATAATTCATTCTACCTCTCTTTTCCTCCTTCTTTCTCTTTCTCCCCCCCTCTCTCTCATATACATCAAAACAATTTATAATTGTGGTACATTGTTGTAGCATGTTTTCAATTATCCCAGTTAAACCTATATTTCTGGCATTTTCTTATACAAGTATTCACCATTTCTGACTATCCCTAGTCTTTGAGCCCAGATAAGATGGGCAGATATTGCTGTAACATTTTCCTCTAGTGATGTTTTTAAAAAGCTTGTAATTTATGACTATCAAAGATGTGAACCCAGTTATCCTAATTGTGTAATAGCCAAGATGAAAAATACTTTTTCTTCCTAAAATAGGCTGCTAACATGAATGCTTGAGTGTGAAAGGGGAAACATTTATGTAAAATGACTTTGAACTCAATTCTGAAAACAATACTTGGATTGAACAATTGCCTTCGACTCACTTTCCTCCTTAATTCTAAGTATTTGTGTTTCATTCTGAACATCTTGGACAAAATAGTGGTTTTACTCAAGAATAAGAGGTCATTTCTTCAAAAAGAAAAAGACATTAAATATCAGTTATAATTTTGTAGGCAACATTAAGCAAAGATGTGTATCAATTTAAGAAATGCCAATGTCACAGCCTAATTACATTGAGTTATTTCCAATAAATAATCCGCTTATTCAAGAATTGTTCAAGAGTTACTACTATGATGCAGTATTTACAGAAGATAGCCACCATGAGAGCTGCTAAAGAATTTGCTTTTACAGGTAGTTCTTGATTTACAGCCATTCATATGGTGACCATTTGAAGTTGCAACACATTGAAAAAAGTGATTTACAGCCAATGTCCTCACAATGTTTTTTTGACACAAGTAGCAGCATTTATCCTGAAGCTTAGAAAGTTCTGAGAATCAAACCAGATGTTCTTAATAGCACAATAGACTTACTAGCATTACATAACTGATGATATCTTATTATATTTTGGTAGAATACCATATAATGACCACTTTTATATATTCTCTTTTATCCTTCAATTGATTCATTAATTTCAATCACTTGTTGAAAAGTAAAATCTATCTATTTGGGAAGTTAACTGAAACGACCCTTATGATATAGCAGAAATATCTACTCTAACTTGATAACTGGAGCGGATCTGCATAGATATTGGCAAGAGATGCTTATATAGTACAAGAGCAACACTAACTTTCTATACTAGTTGTCAGCTTTTCTGTTTTTCTGGAACTCTGACATTAGTATTCTCCCAAATATATTATGGTATTATAGCATATCAGTGGTGGGCTGCAACCGTTTTAACAACTGGTTTGGTAAGCATGCGCTTTGTGCACGAGCCTAATGCACTTGCACGCAGCGTTCAACATACAGCAATTTGAAGCTCAGCTGCTTACCTCCTAAGGCTGCCCCCGTAAGTAGAACAGCGGAGGCATGGAAATCAGCTGTGCTGTGTTAATCAGCTGAGCCAGAAAGACAGGACAGGATAGGGCAGGGGCAGGTGGGCAGAACCAGCTGATTATTGGAACTACCGGTTCTCCTGAACCAGTCTGAACTGGCAGCACCCCACCACTGTATTGGATTTCTGTGTAGAAAGAAATTGATGATTGCTTAACTGTGAGCAATATGTTTCCATTCATCTCTTGCTGAAAGCTTTGTCCTGGAATGATTTACTGACTGAGTGAATGGATGTTTCTATAGTAGAAGACTAAAGCAGCTCAACACAAGTATTACTAAATTCTAAATGACTCAAGACTCCTTAAACTTCAAAGTTGCGCATTTTTGAATGGCAGAAGGTTGCAGCTTTTAAATAATTTGTTATAAATATTGTAGCAACAGAAAATAAAGCTATACAGATAGTCCTCGAGTTACATCAGTTCATTTAGTGACCGTTCAAAGTTACAATGGCACTGAAAAAAGTGACCTATGACCATTTCTCACACTTATGACTGTTGCAGCATCAAAATGTGATCAGAATTTGGAAGCTTGGCAACTGGTTCATATTTATGACAGTTGCACTGTCCAGGGGGTCATGCAATCAACTTTTGTGACCTTCTGACAAGCAAAGTCAACAAGGAAGTCAAATTCACTTAACGTTACTGACTTATCAACTGCAACAATTCACTTAACAACTGTGGCAAGAAAGGTCATAAAATGGAGCAAAACTCACTTAACAAATGTTTTACTTAGCAACAGAAATTTTGGGCTCAATTGTGGTCGTAAGTGGAGGACTACCTATAGTCTTACGCTGTCGAAGAATATCACACTTCCCATCTTGGTGCTGTGAACTCTCAACAGTTCCACCTTTGCAGGCTGACACCTACCATAGGGCAGTGCCTGGAGAACAGCCAGTTCTTTATGGGCATCTGGAAAGCTAAAAAGGTATTATTGCTTATTGCCATTCTGTCTCCACATTTTGTTCTACTGAAGTATTTACAGGTGAAACTCAAAAAATCTTGCAAAAGTTCATTTATTTCAGTAATGCAACTTAAAAGGTGAAACTAATATATGAGATAGACTCATTACATACAAAGCAAGATAGTTCACGCCTTGATTTGTCATAATTTTGATGATTATGGCTGACAGCTCATGAAAAGCCCAAATTCATAATCTCAGAAAATTAGAACATTACATGAAATCAATAAAACAAGGATTGTATATAGAACAATATCGGACCTCTGTATAAGCATGCATATGGACTCAGTACTTGGTTTGGGCCCCTTTTGCATCAATTACTGCCTCAATGCAGCGTGGCATGGATGCTATCAGCCTGTGGCACTGCTAAGGTGTTATGGAAGACCAGGATGCTTCAATAGCGGCCTTCAGCTCTTCTGCATTGTTCGATCTCATGTCTCTCATCTTTCTCTTTCTCACAACATTAATTTCATTGGCTTCCAGTCTGTTTTTGGAAGGCTGCTTGTGACTGGTGATTTCAGACCACTAGCGTGATGGATTAGACTGCTGTATTTGGATCCTACATCCTTCTTCTGAGGCTTTCCTCTATGACAGGGGTATTAAACTCAAGCCTGCAGACTGGATCTGACCCACAGGGTGCTTAGATCTGTCCCCCAGGACCACCCTAGAAATAGTGAAGGACTAGCCCACAGGGCTTCTGCCAGTGAAAACAGAGCTCGGGAGAGCTGTGGATGTCTCTCCCAAGCTCCGTTTTCGCTGGCAGAGGGTTGCAGGAGGTCATCGCAGCTGAAAACAGAGCTCAGGAACCCGATTTTGCTGGCAGAGCGCTTCGGCCACCACAGGCGTCCGTGACATGAGTGACATCAAGCTGGTCACACCCACCCTGACCACACCCACCCCGAGCTCAAACACAATCCTGATGGAGCCCTCAATGAAATCAAGTTTGACACCCCTGCTCTATGGAGCCCTGGTCAGTGAATTCTGCCTATGTATGTATTTGAGAAATATTTTTTCACAGATGGTACCTTAACCATAAAAATCCCACCCATCAGTGGAAAGAATTTGTTTTGTCTCAGCTATAGTTTTTATGCTGTGCCTAAGTTTTAAAGATGCACGGTATATACTTAAATTGTATATAGTATCTTAGTTGGAAGCATAAAGAAACATATACCTATATTATCATTATCATCTTGATTAGATTTTTATCCTGCCTTTTTATTTATTTGTTACATTTCTTTGCCGCCTATCTCATCATGTGACTTCTCTAGACTGCTTATTTTAAATATATAACTCAAGGTAGCAAATATACCTAATACTCCCACCTCCTATTTCCCCACACTAACCCTGTGATGTAGACTGAGGTTGAGAGGATCAGCCAGTCAACTTTCATGGCTAAGGAAAACCTAGAACTCACTGGGTCATGTTTTTTAAGCCAGCATCTTCACCACTACATCAGATGGGTTCTACTTTTAGGGAAAAAAATAATTCAGTGAGTCTTGGTCTAGTATAGGTAGTCCTCAACTTACAGGAGTTCATGTATGACCATTAATGACCATTTGAAGTTACAATAGCACTGAAAAATTACTATTTTTCACACGTATGACCATTACAGCACCCCCTGGTCATGTGAGTTACATTTGGATGCTTGACAATTAGTTGACATTTGTGGTGGTTGCAGTGTCACATGGGGCCATGTGACTATCTGTTGTGACCTTTTGAAAAGCAATGCCATTGAGGAACCCAGATTCAATTAACAACCGTGTTACCAGTTTAACCGCTGCAGTGATTCACTTAACAAATGTAGAAAGAAAAGTCGTAAAATGGGACAAATCGCTCTTAACAAATTTCTCACTTAGAAACATAAATTCTGAACTCAATTGTGGTCGTAAATCGAGGACTACCTGCACTCTTTACACCACAAACAGGGTTTGTTTTAAGCCATTTTAAGCATATCACAATTCCTCTGTGCCAAGTTTGAGCAATCCTGACATCTCTTCCTCTAAAATTCCCAAGCTTCCATATTAGTTTTAGGAATAGTAACAAAGATTTTATCTTTTCTTATGTAAGAATTTTGTTGCAGGCAACATTTTGGCACACTATTAAAATCATTAGACATAAGCATGGACTAACAAACTAAATTATCAGCGTTGTGTTTCCAGTAGCAGAAATTTACTGTGCTGTTTCATGTTAAAAGTTACTGTGGGACAAATATTCATTAGATGAATCAACAAAGGTTTTACTTGATTAATGGTGATAGGGTAATTTTAAGAGATAATAGCAGCTTTTGGTGGGGTTGCTGCAAATCCATTATTTTTATGGTCATCAGGTTTTGCTGTGTTGAAACATGCATTAAAGATAACCTTTTCATGCATAGTAATAACTAACAGAAAATATTAGCTGTAATCCTAGACAAATCTTCAAGGGCCCTTGAATGCAGTAAGAATTACTTTTGAGTAGATAGGTACAGTATAGGATTGTCTTGTAAGTGACTGACAAGTTACAGTTCTTATATTAACAATACAAATAAGATAATCCCATAAAGAGAACAACAGAAACAGAAAACTTGGTTTGTGATGGGACAATGGGAGAAAATACGTATAATTCATTTAATGCAGGGATGTCAAACTTGATTTCATTGGGGGCTGCATCAGGGTTGTGTTTGATCTCGAATGGGGGACTGTTGTGTGTGTTGCCAGCTTGATGTCATTTGTGTTGGGGTGCCTGTGGCGGGCCGAGTGCTCTGCCAGCTCCGTTTCTGGCTTCGACGGGCACCTGCAACCCTCCACTAGCAAAAATGGAGCTCCATTTTTGCTGGCAGAAGCACTGCAGGCCGGTCCCTCACTGTTTCCAGGGTGGCCCCATGGGCCAGATCTACATTTGACACCTCTAATTTAATGTATTACATTTATATCCTACTTCTCAGTCATGAAAGTTTTATCCCTATAAGGTTGGTTGGGTGTAGAGATAAAGAATGCCCAATAGTTTTAGTTAGCTTTGTGAAATGACTTGAGGTTCCCCAAACATAGTCCACCTTCTGATTACAATATATTTATTTAGAGAACAACTAATATTATTGAATTAAGAAAATAATAAAAGGATTAAAATATAGCATGTATATGCTTGGACTTAACAGTGACTTTCTTTGTTATTTGCCCAAGGCAAATATATAAAGTAATATAAAGTAATTTACATTACTTTATAGTAGTTTCTTTGAAGTATGAATTAATTGGATGGAATATTAATTACAGTTGAGCTTAGGCACAGCAAGTCCATGCCTGATTTCTAATATCCTCAGAAATGCTATCTTAATTCATAAGAAAATGAAGCCTTCTCCACTGATATGGCTAGTGATTCTTTTTGTTTAATCAACAAAAAAGTAAACTTTTACATACAGCACATTTAATTAGCCCAGATATACCACATCCATTGAAGAGTTTGTATAATTGCAGTTACAGTTATTGATGCAACCGTGGCTCTATTAACAGAGTTATAAATGGTATAGATTTGCAAAAATTCAATAACTGGATTATTTACCTCTACAACACCATTGATGCATTCACTTTTATCCTGTCTCTCAGTTCCATCTACCCATTACGTTCCTTCCTTTCAGTCCATTCTCTCTTCTGTATATATTTGTTTTCTGACTCAGATCTCATTCATTCTCTTTATAAAACCGAATCATATCAATGTACTTCTTTTGTCATGATCACTAACTTTTGTATTTCAGCTACTTTCATACTTCACCCATTCATTGACCCTTTCTCTTCTTATTTTATTATATACATTTTTAAATCACTCCCTTTCCCTTTGCATTCCACATAATTTTATGTTTCTCCTGATATACTCAGCTCTTGCTTTGATTTTGTAAATCTCCGAATCATCAATCCGGATTGATTTTTAATGTTAAAAGGACAAAAAAAATCAATAAACATCAGCATAACGCAAACATATACTGTATTGCTACTTGTAGCCAAAAGCAGGAAAAACTGATTTAATAAATAGATAAGTGGACTGAACTTAAATTAGTACAGCAAAGCTAGGTTAGATGAAAGTTGATAATTCAGAGCAAATCTAATTAGGCACAATGTCTATATCTTTAAATTATGGCAATTAAATATATGGTTTTAGTGGAATTTTAATTCTTCTCCGAGGGACTAAACGTACCAAAGAAGCTACTACAACATATGTAAATGATTGTACTTTTTAAATGATCCTAAATTATCAGCATAAGAGTGGCTCCAGATTTTGTTGAAAGAGAACATAAATTAGAGCCACTCCTTGCGCTGATCATTTGTCTGGGATGAGGTGGATATGGTTACAAGCATAAAGATATGCTTGAGTTTTAAGAGTGTGGCATATGGTATGGATTTAAGCGTTAAATAAAAAGAAAAATATTTATTTTTAATGAGACTAATTTTATCTTGGGACTTTCCCACAAATATGATGTTAAATGTTAAATAGTTTACTTTATCCAGTGAATTTATTATACTATTGATCTTCTAGTGTTTTCATGTGCTCAAAGAACCAGTAAGCAGCCTTTTGGGTTTTGTATTTTCTTATTAAGAAAACAACAAATGTTCTTCAGAGTATTTGCTTACTACTATGAGTCAGAGGTCTCATAGCTGATGGCTATGGATCTCACAAAATTTGATGATGATGATGATCTCACATTGAGAGGCTGGATTTTGAAACATAAAATCTGAAACCCTTTGAGAGATGTTCATCACTAAAACCTGTTAAGAGCAGTTAATCCTCAGTTAACATGTTCTGAGTATTAGCTGCTTAAACAACTCTTGTTTTGATTTGGTTTTTAACAGTTTACAATTTCAGAGTTTGGCCACATTGTTAAAAAAACTGGGATTTGTTTAAAAGATTTTTTTAATCTTTTTAAAAAAATAAAATGTCAGTTTATTTTTATCTAGAGCTGTAAAGAATCTAATTAGGAAATGAACAAAAACTCTATATTACATTTTGCACAATTTAGTAAATTTTTGAAAAGTATACAGTGGGACTTATCATCTAAGTAAATGTGCACAGAATTGTGCTGATCATAAAATGAATGAATATATATGTAACCATTACTGTATATGTACTTCACCCTAGATACTTTCATAGCGTCTTGTGTTCTGAGGAATACTATTGTGCACTCGGATTGCACGTGTAGGAAAGCTTTTCTCCCTTGAGTTTAGCATCTGCAACACCTCGAAATACAAGTGGCAATTCTGTCTGTTAGCATTTCTGACTCAGGAACACACATATTTGGACAGGAGGCAGAGGTAGAGGTTACTATCCTAAACATATTAACTAGTGAATCAATGAAGCAAACCCAATAGAACTTACTTCATGATATACACACTTAACATTGCAGTGATGGAGTAACGAGCAGTGTATTTTCTGGTGTAGTTTACTCTAGTTCATTGCCTTCATCAAGGCAAGCAATTCAATTGTAAACACATTTCAACTGATTCCTAGTTTATATGTAACTAGCAGTGGGTTGCAAGTTACAGACCATGATTCTCAAGTCTTTAAATCCAACACATATCATTTATTTTGAAGAGGTTGCACAATGTAGCATTTAAATGGGGACAGTTTTTGTACTTATTGAGTAAATCTGACCAACTCCTAAAGCCACACATTTCTAATTATTATTTTTTAAACAAAGACATCTGATGATTGTAACGGGTACTAAAAATGCTGCAGTTATTATTCTTTCCTAAGAACAATTCTTTCTTATTCTAATATTACCCCATAGACTCTATAAGCCAAAATGTTCCCAGAATATTTCCTAGGAATGCAGTAGATTTAAATAACCTAAAGTTTCCCTTTCAAATCACTAGCAAAATAAACAAACCCCAAACCAGATAGCATTCAATGGATGACAAATTTTAAACATAATAATCATAATACAATGCTGTACCTGATTATCCTGATGCCCATCCAACAGCTACGTTTCCTGCAACTGAACTTTACTCTGCCAGAGCTTCTATATTAAACACCTTCATCTTTTTCCTTTTTTTTAAACCTATATCAGTACAAGCCCAGGCAAACTTTAAATCCAGGAAAATAAAATTAAACACACACATCAAAGGCAGACAAGCAGTGAGACCAAATGCCTGTAATCTGATCAGTGATCTGTTGCTGTACATCAAAGGCTGTGTTTTGGAGACGAGAGAGAGTGAGTGAGAGAGAGAGAGAGAGAGAGAGAGCATGAGAGAGAGTGGGGGGGAGGGAGGGAGAGAGAGAGAGAAAGATTGCTTTCTTCTTTAGCAGCAAATAATACTGTGGCTTCCTCTTTTTCTTACATACATTTAATAAAAACTTATCAGTGTAGGTCAACTCACCCGCCTTCCTTTTTCCTTGGAAAGGGAAAAATCTGTCTTTCTTGGATTTGAATAGCTGGGTCTATAACCGATCTTTTCTTTTCTTTTCTTTTTTTCCCTTTCCTTTTCCTTTTTTTTTTTTTTTTTGTTCTCAAGCTGTGCTCCTCACGGATTGTGTGTTGGAAGTTTTCCCCAGTGCCAGCGGGTTCCGCTTAATGCCTTTCATCTTGCTGAACTGATCCCATGACATCATTCAATGCTGTGGGACTGGTTAGAGAACTATAATACAGCCTGTGGGGAAACACAGCTGAACTGCAGCGAGAGTCGGTGTGGTTTTTAATCGAGTTAGCTGTTGTAAACAGGGCAAGAAAGAACTTTCTGCTGTTTTGGAGTTTTCGTAGGAATTTGCAAAAGGGCTGGTCCATTTTAAATGCCCTTGTAGGATGGAGTTGTCTGTTCACGTTCAAGTAAGGGCATTCGCTGACATGGTGTGTGACTTCCATACAGATTTCCCACACAGACCAAAAGGATAAACTTGTCAGAGATTTGCAACGGCTGCCAAAAAAATACTACTGCAACCAGCAAAAGATTTTTTTTAAAACAAACAAACAAACAAAGACGTATATAAATTCCCACCCTCCAGTGTTCATAAGACTTTTATAACTATCTGAATAAGCTTCAGATAGTTATGCTTCTTTAAATTTGATTGGGGGATTTTGTTCAGAATAAGTCTTGCAACCAAATTCTATGCATACCTTGATCTGAGTGCCGTTCTTGCAGATTTGTGGCAAGGAAACCTGATCTGGCTACTGGTTTATTTTCTCTCCTTCAAGCTTTATTGCGCTGGGGAAGTGCTCTGCCGTGTTTGTCTGTGCACTTCTGCCAAGTGCGGTTTGGAATGGAATGTTTGCTTTGGTTCTTCCTTTGGTGATGCCCAAATGGCCTTTGCACAAGGGGCAGCATCTGGAGACAAAAGTACTAATTTTGGCCATAGAGTAATAAGCATAGGGACAGGAAGCATGTGATATCTTTGTCTGTAGCCGTTCTAAGCCCCGCCTTCTCAAGAATTAAAAAAAAAAGTCCATTCTTCCTTCTTGGAGAAGGAAATCACATTAGCCACAGATCTCTTTGTATATTGAATGGTGAGGATCTATCCTTCTTAAGATGGCACCCGAGCTTTGAATTATAGGTTGAACGTTATTTAAGATTCTGTCCATCTGCTGGATTTATTTATTTATTATTTACTTAATAAGCAAATTTTTGTGGCCACTCAACTCACACAGGGTGACTTTGAGCAACTTATACCATTAAAATTTCTTGCAATGTAAGAATCCATAATCCCCCACCCCTGGTGGTGGCAACCACACAATCATACCAGACACTTGATCGGCTCTACTGCAGTGATGGTATTCAACTGGCTCTATCAGATTCGGGTAAACCGGTGATGGCTGTGGGAGGCTCTGCCCACCTGCCCAGACGTCATTACATCCCATTTATCCACATTTTTGATGCTCTGTGCATGTGCATGTGCTCACATTTGCAAACCAGTAGCAAAGGTAAGTGAATACCACCCCTGCTCTACTGGTATATTCACCTGGACTCCTTGTCTCACTGAGAGAGCCATGTCTTTAGGGCCTTTTGTAAAAATGTCAATGTTGAGGCCAATCTTATCTCCCAGGGGACGGTATTCTGAAGGAAGGAAGCCATCACAGGAAAGGCCTTTTCTTTGGTCTAACTAGATGTACTTTCTGAATAGATGGGACTTACAACATATCTTTCTTTTCTGCTCTGGTGGGCTGGGTAGATGCAACTGGGGAAGGAAGTCCTACAAATAGTTTAGATTTTGGATCAAATAATTTAGATTAGGGACAGGAAATGTTGATTCAGTCTCCCCACAAAGTCTACAGGAAGAGAGAGAAAAGGCCACCTGCAATATGTAAAGCAGATTATCATTAGAAACAAATTAGGAAATAATACGATATAATACGAACTCTGATACATAAGATCATATTTGAAACAGCGTGTATGTTTTGATCATCTTGTCTAATTAAATGCATTATAGTGAAAGAAAATGGAAGCACATTGTGGCCATCATGTTTTAGGCTGTAGCATATAACAGGGGTCTCCAACCTTGGCAACTTTAAGACTTGTGGACTTCAACTCTCAGAGAGAGAAACTCTGGGAGTTGAAGTCCACAAGTCTTAAAGTTGCCAAGGTTGGCGACCCCTGGCCAGTGGTGGGATTCAGCCAGTTTGCACCACTTTGGGAGAACTGGTTGTTAACGTTCTGAGCAGTTTGGTGAACTGGTTGTTGGAAGAAATCATTAGGGCAGAGAACCAGTTGTTAAATTATTTGAATCCCACCATTGACCATGGCATATAAGTAACAAAGTTGTGTCCTTTTTATTTTTGGTGTTTTCAAGTCAGGTTTAACTCCTGGGCAAGTCCCTGCAGTTTTCTTGGCAAGATTTTGGAAGCGGTTTGCCATGGCCTTCTTTCTAGGGCTGAGGGAGAGGCCTTAAGTCACCCAGTTGCCTTGTGCCTAAGGCAAGACTAGAACTTATGATGGTCTGGTTTTTAGCCTGGTGCCTTGACCATTACTGGATCTTGACCTGTTACATTATTGCTCTTATAATCTCTTAACACTGACTAAGGGTGAGATCTACAGCATGTTTGGAGAGTGACAGATTGAGTACCTTTGGTGTAAACAAAGCATTTTATTATTTCATTAGGATCACAGCAGATGCTGACAGACAAAAAAAAGTACTTCCCATGATACGTTAATTAACAGAATTTGCTGCCACAAGATATGAAAGTGGTTAGTGTTTAATGCCTTGAGAAGATATCACTGAAACTTAAAACTCATAATAATCTTTAGATTATGAGACAGTATGCCCTAAGTACTGGGATTGAGCAATATACTATTTGAATGCCAGTGCTTCATATGTTGCTGTTGTACTTAAAAAGTCTCACGGGGTTTTATGAGAGTGCGTGCCCATGCACGGATAATACTTTGAGATACTTCTCCAAGTGGTTTTGCATAGCCCTACTAATAAACAGCTTCTAGTGAACAGCAATGAGATTTAAAGCTCTGTTTGTGGTCTTTCTGGGGGCATCTGATTGGCTGCTGTGGGGAACATGCTGGATCCAGACAGAAATGTAAAACATTCAGATTTTATATTAAGATAATACATTATGTGCAGCATCTGTGCTTTGTGCAACACGTTCATTTTTATGCTGTAAGGTAGTTTTTGATTTTGAAAAGCAGTGCTGGGAAGAAGAAAACCATTTCTAAACAAGAGCTGCATGTATAATTAGAAGAGGCCACGTGCAAGGGAGAGCATTCATTTCATCTTCCTAGCTACTTTTTGAAGAATGCTGCCTCCAGATCTTCAAGCGGATCCCCACAGTCAGGAACCGTTGTTTAAACTAGAATAAAAGATCAGATTTGAATTTTGCCTTTTATATGTTAAAATGTTGTGGATGTGTGTTGTTTTAATGGTGTATAATCTTATTAAACACCCAAATGCATGAAGTTATCTCAGTAGCCTTAGTGCAAGAACAAGAAACATTTAGATATTTAGATCTGAGCTTCACTTCTCAGAGAATTCAAACAACATGGCCAATGGTTCAACCACAATAGGTTCCACATTCCAGTTTCATTTATGTGTAATGTGCTTGATGTGCTTTGTTTTTGTTTCACCAGTCCTGCATGACTCAACTGAAGAGAGTCCAAAAATGGTTTATTATATTTATTAAATCACTAATAAACAGGATGTTTATTACTGCGTATCGGACATTAATACAATTGAGTGCGTCCAGAAATATTTCACAAGAAGAGTCCTCCACTCCTCTGTTCGCAACAAAATACCTTATGCCACCAGACTTGAAATCCTGGGTTTAGAAAATTTAGAACTACGCTGCCTTTGGTATGACCTGAGCATAGCTTATAAAATCATCTGCTACAATGTCCTACCTGTCAATGACTACTTCAGCTTCAACCACAACAATACACAAGCACACAATAGATACAAACTTAAAGTGAACTGCTCCAAACTCGATTGCAGAAAATATGACTTCAGTAACAGAGTTGTTAATGCCTGGAATGCACTACCAGACTCTGTGGTCTCATCCCAAAACCCCCAAAACTTTAACCTAAGACTGTCTACTGTTGACCTCACCCCATTCCTAAGAGGTCTGTAAGGGGCGTGCATAAGAACACCAGCATGCCTACCATTCCTGTCCTAATGTTCCCTTTGGTTGTATTCAATTCGTATGGTTATTTCATGCTTCTACTTATATATATTGTTGTGTTTGACAAATAAGTAAATAAATAAAAATATATAGAAGGCATAGGAGGCATGATGAAAAAAAGGTGGAAAATCAACCTGCATTTCTGAATGTACATATTTCTTATAAAAAAACCATTTGAATCAAAATTATTCAATAAGGGAAGGAACTAGATAATGCTAATCTTAAAGCTGAAATGAACTGGTAGTTTTTCTTACCATCTTTCCCCTTTTTTCAGACCATTGAAGTATTATCTTACATCAGTAATTTTAATTGTTACAGATTTCTTAGCTCTTCCAAGATTGTGTAGACTTTTATGATACCAGAGTACAAAAGTTCACACATTCTTCATAGAAATAAGATTTAATGAAAGTTGAAATGAAAGTTGAATAAAATATATTCACATATTTGTCAACAATTTGCCCAACAGCAAATATACCTATAATTTTTTTCATTGTCATCTTTTTTCTAATAGACATTGGTTAGAATTTTATTTAAAAAACCTTCTCCAAAACAGTTAGCAAACTATTCCTCTAGTAGTTTTAATATTTCTTCTTGTTAGCTTTCATTCAATTTAGCAGAACTATGGGTGTGGGTGGCTTATGGAATGTCTGTAGAGATTGTTCAACATGCGTGTGAAGATTTAATCTTCATGAAGATTGCATAAATGTCATTTATCAGGCACAGATGCAATCTTCACACGCATGTTGAACAATCTGCATGGCCACTTCATAAGCCAACCAAACCCATAGTTTAATATGTCTCCAGTTATACCATCCATACCTGCAGACTTAGCATATTTTCAATACTTTTCACGGTTTTTATCCTTTCCTTGATTTTTTTTTGGACACTAAATTTTCTAGCATTCTGTTAAGCTCCTGGGCAAGATTTAAGGAAGGAAGTACTATATGGATTTAGGTAAAATATCTGTAGTCTGGGATAAATAAAGAATCCTTGAAGGTTATATTTCATATTCAACATATCTTTATCATTCCCAATCTTTTAAAATATTCTTTCAGTTATCTCTCCTTCCCTCACTCCTTCACTTTAGTTTCATCCCCAATTATTCAGTTGTTTTTATTTCTAATTTTGAAAGCTCCTTGCCTTCACTCATTTTTGAAGTAATTTTTTACTTCCATCAAAGCAGTTATTTTCCCTGCCTCTTTTATCTTAAGCATCTCTTTGACAATTTTTCCCCTTTGTGGAGGAAATTTTTGTGTTCTACAGTATGTCTCTTACATGTTGATATATAAGTCATTGATGGTTCCTGAATGTTTCTTCCTTTGTTTATGTGTTGCATTAAATATAAATGAATCCAGACATGATAGTCTTTAATTAAGGTTATTAAGGCTTAAACCATCTTTCTAATATAAATGCCACCATTTCTACAGTAACATTTTCACGAGTACTAATAATAGGGTTTTTTACAACTTTTCCTATTAAATGGGATGCAGGGTCAAAGCCATGAGAGCAGAGGTATCAAACTGGATTTCTTCGAGGGCTGGATCAGCATTGTAGTTTGCCTCTGTTGGCCGGTGGGTGGGAGATCGGAAGACATGTCTTGCAGTACCCTGCTGCCCAAAACATGGCATGCCCCATTTTCAGTCTGGACGGCCTCCTGCAGCACCCTGCTGGCCAAACCAAGACCCCCAGCACCCTGTTTTGGCTGCATTTTTTGTATGCTTTCAAACTGCTAGGTTGGCAGAAGGTGGGACAAGTAACAGGAGCTCACCCCATTACACAGCACTAGGGATTTGAACTGCTGAACTGCTGACCTTTCGATCGACAAGCTCAGCATCTTAGCCACTGAGCCACCACGTCCCTTTATATATTATAGAACACTCTTAATGCATCCAGAGAATGCAAGAATGGCAGAAGTTCACCGGTTCCCAAGGAGTTTACAAGTAAGCTGTTTTATAAATGCGAAGGTGTTCGCATGTTTAAAAGCGATCACGTGCTCCGGCCCCCCAGTCCTCACTCGTTCCCCGGATGGTCAAGACCCTCAGAGCTTGGGTCTTCGGCTGATGCTTTGTAATGCCCGGTCCGTGGTTAACAAGGCTCCCCTGATTTGTGACCTTATTCAGAGGGAGTCCGCGGACCTTATGGGCATTACGGAGACCTGGTTGGGCACAGAAGGGGGTGTACCCCTGGTTGAACTGTGCCCTCCGGGTTTCCGTGCATTCCATCAGCCGAGGACCCAAGGTAGGGGTGGGGGGGTGGCGGTTGTGATTAAAGAAAGTCTGGAACCGAGGGAGTCCACTGTTCCTCAGATAGCTGGCTGTGAATCCCTCCTTGTGAAGTGGGGCCACCGGAATCAGCTGGGGCTGTTGATCACGTACCTGGCTCCTTGCTGCGTGACTACAGCCCTACCTGAACTGCTAGAGGTGCTTGCTGGTGTGGCGGTTGAGATCCCCAGACTACTGGTCTTGGGGGATTTCAACCTGCCATCTGCCGGCTTGTCGTCGACGGTGGTTCAGGAGTTCCAGGCCTCCATGACGGCCTTGGATCTGATTCAAGTAACTGATGGCCCTACACACATTGGGGAGGCGCTAGACTTGATTTTTATCTCTGGTCAGTGGGTAAATGATCTGGATTTAGGAGATTTAGTGAAAGAACCGGTGTCATGGTCAGATCATTTTCTTCTTCGCCTAGACTTTCAGACCGCCGCTCACCACCGCAGGGAGACGGAGCCAATGCGTTGGTTCCGTCCCAGGCGCCTGATGGACCCGGAGAGGTTCCTGACGGAGCTTGGGCCGCTTCCTGAGGATCTTACCCACGGCACGACTGGAGAACTGGTTGCGGCCTGGGAACGGGCCGCGGCTGGGGCTTTGGACCGTGTCGCGCCTTTGCGGCCTCTGACCCGGCGTAGATCTCAATTGGCTCCCTGGTTTTCCGAGGAGCTGAGAGAGATGAAACGCCAGAGAAGACGCCTAGAGAGTATTTGGAGGTCTAGCCATTCCGAGGCTGATCGGACACTAGTGAGGTCCTTTACTAGGACCTACCTAGTGGCAATGAGGGAGGCGAAGCGTTCCTACGTTTCCACCCTCATTGCATCGGCAGATAACTGCCCGGCCGCCCTGTTTCGGGTGACCCGTTCCCTCCTCCATCAAGAGGGACGGGATGACCCCTTACAGGGACGAGCTGAGGAGTTTAACGGTTATCTATACGATAAAATCGTTCAGCTTTGGGATAGTTTGGACCAAGATTGCGATGATCCAGAGACGACAGAGACACGTCTTGTTGAGGTTATTTGGGATGAGTTCAATTCTGTGGCTCCCGAGGACATGGACAGGTTGCTGGGGAGGTTACATTCAACTACATGTTTACTGGACCCGTGCCCTTCCTGGTTAGTGCTGGCTGCTCAGGAAGTGACACGAGGCTGGCTCCAGGGGATTATAAATGCTTCTTTGATGGAAGGGGTTTTCCCCGCCGCCTTGAAGGAGGCGGTGGTGAGACCTCTCCTCAAGAAGCCTTCCCTGGACCCAGCTATTTTGGGTAATTATCGTCCAGTCTCCAACCTTCGCTTTGTGGCGAAGGTTGTAGAGAGTGTGGTTGCATGGCAGCTCCCCCGGCACCTGGAGGAAACTGTCTATCTGGACCCGTTCCAGTCCGGCTTCCGACCCGGTTATAGCACGGAGACGGCTTTGGTCGCGTTGGTGGATGACCTCTGGAGGGCCAGGGACAGGGGTTGTTCCTCTGCCTTGGTCCTATTAGATCTCTCAGCGGCTTTCGATACCATCGACCATGGTATCCTGCTGCGCCGGTTGGAGGGATTGGGAGTGGGGGGCACCGTTTATCGGTGGTTCTCCTCCTATCTCTCTGACCGGCCGCAGACGGTGTTGACAGGGGGGCAGAGGTCGTCCTCGAGGCGCCTCACTTGTGGGGTGCCTCAGGGGTCGATTCTCTCGCCTACCCTGTTCAACATCTATATGAAGCCGCTGGGTGAGGTCATCAGTGGTTTCGGGGTGAGTTATCATCTGTACGCTGATGATACTCAGCTATACTTCTCCACCCCGGACCACCCCAATGAAGCGGTCGAAGTGCTGTCCCGGTGTCTGGAAGCTGTACGGGTCTGGATGGGGAGAAACAGACTCAAGCTCAATCCCTCCAAGACGGAGTGGCTGTGGATGCCGGCATCCCGGTACAGTCAGCTGCATCCGCAGCTGACTGTTGGGGGCGAGTTAGTGGCCCCAAAGGAGGTGGTTCGCAACTTGGGCGTCCTCCTGGATGGACGGCTGTCTTTTGATGAACACCTGGCGGCCGTCGCCAGGAGGGCCTTTTACCAGGTTCGCCTGGTTCGCCAGTTGCGTCCCTTCCTTGACCGGGATGCCTTATGCACGGTCACTCACGCTCTGGTTACGTCTAGGCTGGATTATTGCAATGCTCTCTACATGGGGCTGCCCTTGAGGTGCACCCGGAGGCTGCAGTTAGTCCAGAATGCGGCTGCGCGAGTAGTAACGGGAGCCGCTTGTGGCTCCCACGTGACATCGCTGCTCCGTAGCTTGCACTGGCTTCCTGTGGTCTTTCGGGTGCGCTTCAAGATTTTGGTAACTATCTTTAAAGCGCTCCATGGCTTAGGACCCGGGTACTTACGAGACCGCCTGCTGTTACCCTTTGCCTCCCACCGACCCGTACGCTCGCACAGAGAGGGTCTCCTCAGGGTGCCGTCCGCCAAACAGTGTCGGCTGGCGGCCCCCAGGAGTAGGGCCTTCTCTGTGGGGGCAGTGACGCTCTGGAACGAACTTCCCCCCGGCCTGTGTCAAGTGCCTGATCTTCGGACCTTCCGTCGTGAGTTCAAAACATATTTATTCATTAAAGCGGGACTGGCATAATTAGTGATGTATTTTAATTGGGTTTTTTAATATTTTTAACTTTTTAACTTAAATTTTAATAATCAGCCTTTAAAATTTGCTCTTTTTAAATGTTGTTTTAAATTGTATACATCTTTGTTTTTATTCTGGCTGTACACCGCCCTGAGTCCTTCGGGAGAAGGGCGGTATAAAAATTTAATAAATAAATAAATAAAAATAAATAAATAAAGGTCTCCCTAAGTTAATAATTTTGTAGAATTAAAAAAGGATCTGTTTCAAAAGTCTCTGTACCAGCTTGCAAAACTTTAATAAGGTAACATTCTTCCTGAGAAATTTGATTGACTCTATGAAACATATTCCCCAGGCTATTGGAGTTAAATCAAGAGTATTAATATATCTAAAAAATATTAGGATAGGGTTTTGTTTTTGAAAATGATTCTTTTTTTAAAAAAAAATGCTTTTCTTCAGTTTTTTTTATAATGACACAAACTTCTTTATGGTCCATCTTTCATAAGAGAATGCCAATATTTGCCATGCAATAGGTTTTTTTCCCCTTTTGTTCAATAAAAAATTTGAAAGAACAGAAAACGAAATAAAATAAAATAAAATGGGTAACAACATGAAAGCTTGAAAAGAAGAAATACTATTCTTATGTCTGTCATTTTATAGCTAAGTTTTTCATATGCAGAAAAAGGAAAGTATTAAAAATATTTTTAAAATGTTAAAAAATGTTGTGGCTCCCTTGAGGTGAGATCAGCCCCATCTTTGTTAGCTTTTCAGAAGGTGCCTAAAACATGGTCTTCTTCTCATCAAGCTGCAGGGCTGTTAGATGAGGTGAAGTCAGGGGTGAAATCTACTTACCTTCCCTACCGGTAATCACCAGAGGTGGTGGGCCTAATGGGATGGGGTCAGTTGTAGGAGGCTTGGCTGTTGTTGGTGTGTCTGAGATAGGGGTTGTGGAGATAGGTGGCAGTAGTTTTCTCTCAAATCTACAGTAAAACACATTCAGGTCATGTGCCAGTTGTTGATTTCCTTCAGCATGGGAAGGTGATTTGTTGTTATTGGTGATATTTTTTGACTTTCAGCCTCCTCTTCAACAGATAATTACAATTTTATAATTCATCCTCAAATGCAAATCCCTACAACCCTTCAATTAATTTATATCTGTTTTAGTCCTCAAATGCATAAATCATCATATCGCTTTTTTTTCTTTCAGCAAAAAATCCATATAAGAATATGGACAATCCCAGCTTTTTAAAAAAGTTTTGTTGTTGTTCTTTGTCTGACCAAACAGGTCATCTCAGCAAATTCTGTCATTTTCACAATCCATTCCTCTACTGTAGGAATTTCATTGTTCTTCCATTTCTGAGTATACAATAATATTGCTACAATTACCATAAACAAAAATAATGTGTCTTGAGTCTTTTCTAATTAAAAAGATCAAACATTTTCATAATATTTAAAATCCTTTACAACTTGTATGAATTTGCATTGAAAGCTTCTTAGCTCTTCCACAAACCCATCATGCATAATAAAAGGTTCCCTCGTGATTTTCACATTTCCAATGCTGATTTCAAATATGTTTGTACATTTTTGATAATTTCTCTGGTATCATATAACAATATCATTTTAGAGAAGTTTTCTCTTATACCATGACACTGTAAATTTAATACCAGTTACCCATGTAATATTTCCAAAACGAATAACCCATTTTGTCATGAAATCTTTATTCAATTCTTCCTCTATTTCAAATCTTAATGAAATATACATTTTTACTATTACATGTGCATTGCTTGTATATAGCTCATAACGTCCCATGTTGTTTTTCAGTTCCAATTATTATTTTTATCCATGTCAAGCCTTTCTTTTAACTAAGCATATGAAAACAATTGAAAATTATATCCTGCAGTCAAGTTGTTCTCTTGACTTCATCTTAATTTCTCTGATAGGATCAGATTTTATCATTTGCAATCTGCTTAGCAGATGTCAGATCTTCCATACATAGTTAAAAATCATTCTTCTGTGGAATTATATCATTAAAAGATACACGTTGTTCGCTTCCCTTTTTTAAAAATAAGGAGTTGTAATTAAAGTTAATATTGCTGTGCTTTGATAACCTGTGGAAAGATATAAGGTAATGGAGGTAATGGAGGACTAACTGGAGGTCAGTCAGCAGAATTTCTCCTGAAACTGAAGCCAAAAATGCTTTAATTAGCTGTTTAAAGCATTTAAACTTCCCAAAAGAAAATATTGGTGGCTGATACTACATCCTGGTCAAGGGTTCATTGATAGTCATCTTTATCGCTGGTGGAATGCTTATAGAATCAGCTTTCACAAATGCATTCTTTTCATTAGCATACCTTTGTTTATATATATTTAAATGTATCTTTCTGGCCTAAAGTCATACTATGTCAGGCTTGAAAGTTCAAGACCACACAGGAAGTTTCAATTAAATGGATTTATTATTAATCCTGCCTATGCACAAGAATCTAGTCTACAGTTAGCCCCATCTTAGAATTAGATAATGGAATTCAAGAGGGAGTTGTGGCTATATAGAAACGCTAGGCTGATTTCTTCTTTGACTCTGCCACTCCTCCTAATCCTAGGATTTAGGAAATCATAATCTCTATATAGTAATTATAATATCCTGTACAAAATTACAGAATTATTTTAAAAACTCTAGATTTTACTTTAATAATGAAAAGTCTGTTATGGATATATTGTATAGATCTGTGGTTATCATACCGAAAGGATATTTGTAAGGCTAGAAAAAAGCTACAGAAAAGATCAAGCAAAACAGGAGGAGGGTTGAGTTTTAGAAAAATGTAAATAACAGAAACACCGTAGTATAATATAAAATACTGTTTATATAAAATAGCCTTACTGTTGTTCCTCAGTGGTGAGTTGCCCCCGGTTCGGACTGGTAGTAAAACCGGAGGGAGGCCCTGCCCACTGACACAAACGTCATCAAAACTCTTCTGCACATGCGCATTATAAACCACATTATAAAAAACTTTTTATAAAAAGCTTATAAACCATGTTCGAGGCAGAAGACCCTAAGGAATAAGGATATCTATCAGATTGGAAAATGGATACTCCCGAGCTCCATTTTCGCTGGCAGAGGCACTACTGGCTGGTCCTTCACTGTTTCCAGGGCATCCCCGTGAGCCAGACCTAAGCACCCCACAGGCCACATCCGGCCCCCAGGCCTTGAGTTTGACACCCCTGCTTTAGACACATACCTCTTCAGGAAAAAGCATTACAGAAATTTATGGAGATTCTCAGTCAATCCAGGTCATGGTTGTCCTAAAGATGCTTTTTCAAACGGGTAATCTGTCAGATTGCCTTCTTTATTATAGAAATGGGACTTTCCTTGAAGACTATTTGCTTCTCATCCAAGAATCTTTTTCAGTTTTTCAGAAGGGTAAAAGCTTTTTGGATGAAAAGTGGATGTCTTCAAGGAAAAACAAACTTCAGTTGCCTTTTGAAAAAGTACCTTTGGGGCATTATAGAAATTAATATATCTCTTGCATTTTGACCTTTTATTTACCACATGGTAGATATAACCCTGGAAGATGAGCCCCTCAGGTCAGAAGGTGTCCAGTATGCTACTGGGGAAGAACAGAGGGCTAATACTATGTAATGAGAAGGAAGGACTCACTGGAGAAGAGCCTAATGCTGGGAATGATTAAGGGCAAAAGAAGAAGGGGACAGCAGAGAAGGAGGTGGCTGGATGGAGTCACTGAAGCAGTCGGTGTGAGCTTAAATGGACTCAGGGGGATAGTAGAAGACAAGAAGGTCTGGAGGAACATTGTCCATGGGATCGCGATGGGTCTGACATGACTTTGTGACTAACAACAACAAGCTCAGGATAAGATTACTACTTCTCTCACAAAATAAAGATTCCAGGTAAAATGTCCTGTTGACATGTTAAAACTGAAGGCAAGTGCTAAATGTAAGAATGAGGATTTCTGAGAAAACTTGAAATCTCCAATCTTCTACCCTAGAGCACAGGTGTCAAACTTGGCCCATCATGTTTCTATCACGTGATGTTTCATGATGTTTTTCCCATTTGTGGAGCTGACCTGTGTGTGACGCATCTGGCCCGTCGGCCGCTAGTTTGACACCCCTGCTCACATTGTCACGGTGGCATATATCATATGACATGGTGACACGGTGGCATATGTCACATGACATGGTGACACGGTGGCATCATGTGACATATCGGGACTTTTTCCCCTTCACTAAACCGGGCATGGGCGTGGCCAGCATGTGATGCATCCGGCCTGTGGGCCGGGAGTTTGACAGCCCTGTTTTAGAGGCTCAACCATCCTTTAAAGTTATCTTTGCCTTTCTTCACAGCGGCAATTCCCTCAAGTGCTTTCTCCTATGATGAATGGAAGTGTTGTATCTGCTGGCAAAGATAGTCAGCTCAGGTGTCGTTTTGGTTGTGGTTGGGAGGGGACAGAACAGGGAGGCAGCTCCTCATATATTTCTATCCAATATAGGAATTATCGAAGACTGGGTGCTACTTCAGAACTGTTGGAAATGATGGAAAGCTAAAAATAAACGTTTTCCCCCTTTTCAGTGCTCTGGCAGCGTGTGGAAGCCTTCGGCCTATATTTTAAAATGTAATTGTAGGTTTGAATGCAGTATAAGAGTACTTGTTGATAAAGACAGGTTTTCCCCTTCTTATGCAACCTCCAAAGATAAGCAACTAGTATTTTGTTGAGAAGGATTTTTGGCCTTTTGAAAAAGAGAAATACCATAGAAGTGCTAACTCCTAAGTTAATTGTCCTGTTTGCAAAACTTTGATCTGATTTAGCTCTGGGACTATGAAAAGCTGCTGATTTTTGCATCCCACACATCTGCTAAAAGTATCAAATTAGTCTAGGGCAATCATGTTCTGAGTCTGTCTAATTGGCAGTGCAATGGGGGAAAGGCAACCCAACTCTGGGACTAATCCTGCAAGCTTCCGTTTTAGCTGATTGATTTAATTTCTTGAACATTGTCAACTTCTAATAATCAGGGATAAATTCTCAGAGTTTGCCCCATATAGAGCTTTTATTAAAAGGTAATGCTCCATGAAAATTGAGAAGAAACCTCCTGTTGGCGTAGATTTTCCTAAATCTAATTAACCTGATCTGTTCTTATCATGGATTGCAAATCTCATTTTGGCTGGTCACCTTTCTTGATTAAGAATCTGTTTTAAATAGGATAACGTTTCCTAACTGGTAAAGCAAGCTTGCCTGTTCTGTGCATGCACATAGACACGTATGCTTATCGTACTATTCCCTGTATGCAGAATACAGAAACAAAATAATAACCAAATAAATTGAAGGTGTGAGATTAAAAACAGGGAAGAATATCTGGCTATGACTGATTTACTCCAATACTATTCAGTATACTGCTGCTTATCTTTATATTTTTGCAAATTATCTTTGTTTCCACCATATCCATACATCGTTTTAAATAGTGCCTTTTGTTCTTTACATTTCTCACCATTTTCTTTTTGAGGACCTTCGCTCCATTCAACTACTACTTTCTCTTTTCTTTGACTCAACCATGCAGTCTTCCTTATTTGTTCTGCAAGTAGCTCCTATTTCATACTCATAATCTTTCATATCAGCCATTCACTTTTGTATTCTGTCCCTATACTGTACCTTCCTCATCTACTTACTCTTAACATAACTCTTCTTTCATTATATACATTTCTTAAGTACCATATTCTTACTGCAACCTGGCTAGTAAAAACTATGTAACTTTTCTTGACTAATTGGCTAAGAAATTTGCTGGGTATGTTGCTAAATTTGAAAGGTAATTTATTTGCTTTATTTAATTTAAAATAAATATGAACTATTATACTGCATCTCTTTTACACCACTGTGATCTGGAAATTAAAGATTTTCATGTTGTACAGTGCACACATCAACATGAAATTTGAACCTGGAATGTGTAACTCCATTCCTTAATGAGACCAATGGACTCTTCATTCAATAAACTTTCAGCAAGTTATTGAAAGAGTTTATACTTTTGTTTCATCTTTGCTTCAAATTAGTTTTTTTCTTTCTTTTCTTTCTTTTTTCTTTTTTGCTGTGAAGTTCCTTAGAAGTAACCTGTTTGGATTATAATAGTACTCTGTGGGTGGGTATGCTTTGAAATAGCTTTTGGATTTTAGCTAATACAAAATACAGCTGCAAGAGTTTTACCTGTGATTAGCTATTTTAACAATATCATGTTATGTGGTATTGATTTCTTTCAAGTCCCAAATTGAAAGTACAGGATATAATATTCAAAGTTTTTCATGGCTCTGGGCCTCAATATTTGCTGGAGGATCTTATCCTAGCTACATATGTCCACATCTTTAAAAAATCCACAAAAGTTATATTTAAAAAAATATTTATTTATTATTCAAATTTATATACCGCCCTTCTCCGAAGATTCAGGGCGGTGTACAGCATAAATAAAACAAATGTACAAAGGAATTAAAATACAATATATATTTAAAAATCTAATTCCATAAGCCGAGAATTTAAAATAGGAAGATAAAATTATAAAATAGCCCCACTAAAAACCCTCAATTAGATCTCAAATGGACAGCTAACATCAAAAACATCATTAAAAAAGGACAACAAAGAATGTTCTTTCTGCGCCAACTCAGTAAGCTCAAACTGCCCAAGGAGCTGCTGATCCAATTCTACAGAGGAATTATTGAGTCTGTCATTTGCACCTCTATAACTGTCTGGTTCGGTTCTGCAACCCAACAAGAAAAACACAGACTTCAGAGGATAATTAGAACTGCAGAAAAAAATAATTGCTACCAACTTGCCTTCCATTGAGGACCTGTATACTGCACAAATCAAGAAGAGGGCCGTGAAAATATTTGCAGATCCCTCGCATCCTGGACATAAACTGTTTCAACTCCTACCCTCAAAACGACGCTATAGAGCACTGCACACCAGAACAACTAGACACAAGAACAGTTTTTCCGAGGCCATCACTCTGCTAAACAAATAATTCCCTCAACACTGTCAGACTATTTACTGAATCTGCACTACTATTAATCGTTTCATAGTTCCCATCACCAATCTCTTTCCACTTATGACTGTATGACTATAACTTGTTGCTGGCAATCCTTATGATTTATATTGATATATTGATCATCAATTGTGTTGTAAATGTTGTACCTTGATGAACGATCTTTTCTTTTTTGCTGTGAAGTTCCTTAGAAGTAACCTGTTTGGATTATAATAGTACTCTGTGGGTGGGTATGCTTTGAAATAGCTTTTGGATTTTAGCTAATACAAAATACAGCTGCAAGAGTTTTACCTGTGATTAGCTATTTTAACAATATCATGTTATGTGGTATTGATTTCTTTCAAGTCCCAAATTGAAAGTACAGGATATAATATTCAAAGTTTTTCATGGCTCTGGGCCTCAATATTTGCTGGAGGATCTTATCCTAGCTACATATGTCCACATCTTTAAAAAATCCACAAAAGTTATATTTAAAAAAATATTTATTTATTATTCAAATTTATATACCGCCCTTCTCCGAAGATTCAGGGCGGTGTACAGCATAAATAAAACAAATGTACAAAGGAATTAAAATACAATATATATTTAAAAATCTAATTCCATAAGCCGAGAATTTAAAATAGGAAGATAAAATTATAAAATAGCCCCACTAAAAACCCTCAATTAGATCTCAAATGGACAGCTAACATCAAAAACATCATTAAAAAAGGACAACAAAGAATGTTCTTTCTGCGCCAACTCAGTAAGCTCAAACTGCCCAAGGAGCTGCTGATCCAATTCTACAGAGGAATTATTGAGTCTGTCATTTGCACCTCTATAACTGTCTGGTTCAGTTCTGCAACCCAACAAGAAAAACACAGACTTCAGAGGATAATTAGAACTGCAGAAAAAATAATTGCTACCAACTTGCCTTCCATTGAGGACCTGTATACTGCACAAATCAAGAAGAGGGCCGTGAAAATATTTGCAGATCCCTCGCATCCTGGACATAAACTGTTTCAACTCCTACCCTCAAAACGACGCTATAGAGCATTGCACACCAGAACAACTAGACACAAGAACAGTTTTTTCCCGAGGGCCATCACTCTGCTAAACAAATAATTCCCTCAACACTGTCAGACTATTTACTGAATCTGCACTACTATTAATCGTTTCATAGTTCCCATCGCCAATCTCTTTCCACTTATGACTGTATGACTATAACTTGTTGCTGGCAATCCTTATGATTTATATTGATATATTGATCATCAGTTGTGTTGTAAATGTTGTACCTTGATGAACGTATCTTTTCTTTTATGTACACTGAGAGCATATGCACTAAGACAAATTCCTTGTGTGTCCAATCACACTTGGCCAATAAAAAATTCTATTCTATTCTATTCTATTCTATTCTATTAAAATTATCATTAGGCCAGCCCTGCTTGATGAAAGAAAAAAGTCTTGAGCTCGCGCTTAAAAGTCCGGAGATCGGGGAGTAAGCGTAGCCCCACGGGTAGTTCATTCCTCAGGGCAGGAGCCCCCACAGAGAACGCTCTTCCCCTGGGGGCCGCCAGCCGACATTGTTTGGCCAACAGCACCCTAAGGAGGCCCTCCCTGTGAGAGTGCACAGGTCGATGGGCGGCAACTGGTGGCAGTAGGCGGTCCCATAAATATCCCGGTCCCATGCCATGGAGCACTTTAAAGGTGATGACCAAAAACTTGAATCGCACCCGAAAGACCACCGGCAACCAATGCAGTCTGCGCTGGAGAGATGTTATATGGGAGCTACGAGATGCTCCCTCTATCCCCCGCGCAGCCGCATTCTGCACCAGTTGGAGCCTCCTGGTGCTCTTCAAGGGGAGCCCCATGTAGAGAGCATTGCAGTAATCCAGGCGGGAGGTAACAAGGGCATGAGTGACCATGCATAGAGAGTCCCGGTCCAGGAAGGGATGCAACTGGCAAATCAGGCAAACCTGATAAAAAGCTCCCCTGGCGACGGCCGTCAAATGATCTTCTAAAGACAGCCATACATCCAGGAGAACGCTTAAGTTGCGTACCGATTCCCTGGGGGCCAACGACTCACCCCTGACAGTCAGCGATGGAATTAGCTGACTGTGCCGGGATGCTGGTATCCACAGCCACTCCGTATTGGATGGGTTGAGTCGAAGTCTGTTTGTCCCCATCCAGACCCAAACGGCCTCCAGGCACCGGGACATCCCATCGACAGCTTCGTTGGGGTGGTTCGGGGTGGAGATGTACAGCTGAGTATCATCAGCATATAGTTGACAACTCACCCCAAAACCACGGATGATCTCCCCCAGCGGCTTCATGTAGATGTTGAACAGGAGAGGCGAGAGAACCGACTCCTGTGGCACCCCACAAGTGAGGTGCCTAGCGGTCGACCTCTGCCCCCCTGCCAACACCATCTGCGAACGGTCAGAGAGGTAGGAGGAGAACCACCGAAAAATGGTGCCCCCCACTCCCAAACCCCCCAACCGTCGCAGCAAGATACCATGGTCGATGGTATCAAAAGCTGCTGACAGATCTAATAGGACAAGGACAGAGGAACAGCCCCTGTCCCGTGCCCTCCAGAGATCATCAACCAACGCGACCAAAGCCGTCTCTGTGCTGTACCCTGTCCGGAAGCCGGACTGGCATGGGTCTAGATAGACAGTTTCCTCCAGATACCGGGGAAGCTGCCGTGCCACCACACTCTCAACAACCTTCACAACAAAATGAAGGTTGGAAACAGGACGATAGTTAGCCAATATAGCTGGGTCCAGGGAAGGTTTCTTAAGGAGGGGCCTCACTATTGCCTCTTTCAGGGCGGCTGGGAAGACTCCCTCTACCAAAGAAGCACTAATAATTCCCTGGAGCCAGCCTCGTGTAACCTCCTGTGTGGCTAGTACCAGCCAGGAGGGGCACGGGTCCAGTAAACATGTGGTAGCATTCAGCCTCCCCAGTATCCTGTCCATGTCCTCAGGAGTCACAGAGTCGAACTCCGCCCAAGTAATATTCTCAAGAACTGCCTCCGCCACCCCACCTGAATCCACACAATCAGCGTCCAGCCCGTCCCGGATCTGAGCGATTTTATCGTGCAGATATCCTCCAAACTCCTCAGCACGTCCCTGCAAGGGGTCCTCCCGAGCTCCCTGAAAAAGAAGGGAGCGGCTCACCCTAAACAAGGCGGCTGGGCAGTTATCTGCCGATGCGATAAGAGCGGAAAAGTATTCCCACTTTGCCATCCCTATCGCCACTAGATAGGCCTGAATATGCGACCGTACTAGTGTTCGGTCAGATTCAGAACTGCTGGCTCTCCAGACGCTCTCCAGGCGTCTGGAGAGTCATATTAAAAGCAGCTGCGTCCTCTTCGTTGATGATGTAAAATTATTTAACACCACTGACAATGCTGCTGCCCTTCAAAGCGACCTTGATCATGTGTCAGAATGGTCGTGCATTTGGCAACTCCAAATCTCAACTAATAAACGCTCTGTCTTACACACTGGCAAAAAAAATCAGAACACCAAACACAAGTTGGGCGGAAACGACCTTGTAGACGACCCTCACTCTGTCAAGGACCTTGGAGTACTCATCTCAAATGATCTAAGCCCCAGAGCTCACTGTAACATCATGGCCAAAAAGGCATTAAGAATTGTTAACCTAATTTTGTGAAGCTTCTTCTCCAGTAACACTGAATTGCTAACTAGGGCATACAAAACGTTTGCCAGACCAATTCTCGAATACAGCTCGTTTGCCTGGAATCTACATTGTATATCGGACATTAATACAATTGAGTGGGTCCAGAAATATTTCACGAGAAGAGTATTCCACTCCTCTACTCACAATAGAATCCCTTATGCCACCAGGCTTGAAATTTTGGGCTTGGATAATCTGGAACTGTGCCACCTGCAGTCTGGTCTAAGCATAGTACAGAAAATTGTATGTGCCTATCGTCCCTGTCCTACTGTCCCCATTTATTTGTATTCATTCCCTTCATTCATGTCCATGTTCCACTTGCTATCTTGTACATGTTTGACAAACTAATAAAATAAATCCCCCCCACCCTAAGACCTCTGTCTTAATTGTGACAAGGTGACAATAAGAGGAAGAGCTTTCTTAGAAGTACCCCTCATTGGTGTGGAAATGCTGTTCTATGGTGAAGCTGTCGAAGTGCTGTCCAGATGTCTGGAAGCTGTACGGGTCTGGATGGGGAGGAGCAGGCTCAAACTTAATCCCTCCAAGACGGAGTGGCTGTGGATGCCGGCACCTCGGTACAGTCAGCTGCAGATGCGGCTGTCTGTCGGGGGTGAATCATTGGCCCCGATGGAGAAGGTACGCAACTTGGGCGTGCTCCTGGATGGTCGGTTGTCCTTTGAAGACCATTTGACGACCGTCTCCAGGAGAGCTTTTTATCAGGTTCGCCTGATCCGCCAGTTGCGTCCCTTCCTGGACCGGGATGCCTTATGCACAGTCACTCATGCTCTCGTTACCTCTCGCCTGGACTACTGCAATGCTCTCTACATGGGGCTCCCCTTGAAGAGCACCCGGAGACTTCAGCTAGTTCAGAACGCGGCTGCGCGGGTTATTGAGGGAGCGGTTCGGAGCTCCCACATAACACCTATCCTGCGCAGACTGCACTGGCTACCTGTTGTTTTCCGGGTGCGCTTCAAGGTATTGGTTACCACCTTTAAAGCGCTCCATGGCTTAGGACCGGGCTATCTACGGGACCGTCTACTGCCGGCCTCTATCTCCCATCGTCCGGTACGTTCCCACAGAGAGGGACTCCTCAGGGTGCCGTCAGCCAAACAGTGTCGACTGGCGGCCCCCAGGGGGAGGGCCTTCTCTGTGGGGGCTCCGACCCTGTGGAACGAACTTCCCCTCGGACTTCGACAATTACCTGACCTTAGGACCTTTCGCCGCGAACTTAAAACTTATTTATTTCGTATGGCTGGATTAGCCTGATTTTTATCTTTATTTGATGGGTTTTTAAAGTTTTGTGATTTTATGGGGGAGTATGTTATTTTAACATCTGGGCATTTAAATTAGTTTTTTAAGGGATTTTTTTAATTATTGTGTGTATTTGTATTTTATCTGCCTGTTCACCGCCCTGAGTCCTTCGGGAGAAGGGCGGTATACAAATTAAAATATTATTATTATTATTATTATTATTATTATTATTATTATTATTATTATTATTATTATTATTATTATTATTATTATTATTATTATTATTATTATTAACTTGCCAGACTATTTTTCAGGCAGGAGTTTAAAGTTTTTCTCCTAGATTTTTGAAACATTTTATGGTTTTTGGACCTATTTTTCATATTGAAAGTATCTAACATCTATATTTTTGGATTATGCAGTTTTGTTCCCTGTTAGGTTTTGAATTTTACATTTATATATCAAATATATATTGTGGGTTTGATTTATTGGAATTTCAACATATATTATTTTTAAGATTGATTGAAAAATACACTCAATAAAGATGTCTTTAGTTGGTATGAAACCTATATTTTATTACAAATTTCAAAGCCACATGTGTTTAATGTCAGGCTCTGCTAAAACTGAATGAGAGTCATCACCTGACAACTAATTATTCTTTTGTCCAGAACAATTTGATCTCTTTGGTGTAGTATCATGGCCATTCAATGCCTGGTGTCAGTTCTTTTTTTATATAGATATTTTTTTAAGATTATCACATATGAAATACAAATGAAAACAAAGATAATAGAAACATGAGAAAAAGGAATGAGGGGGAAAAGCAAAGTGAGGGATAAGAAAGAAGAAGAGAAAAGCATTGACTTCCAACTTATTTCATTCAGTAAAGTTCAAAATAAAATTATAGCCTCAACATTGTTCTTTTACCAACTTAATAAGTACTAGCGATTTCTATAATAACAAAAATGTTAAGTATCAGTTCTCAGGAAGTTTCATACAGAAAATACATCTCAAATATTTAGTAACAACTACAGCTTCTCTGTTTTTACTATCACCTCCTCTAAACTTGTATGGAAAGGTCAATTGAATTTTTTATTAGAAACTTGATTGAGTTTTCAATCAGTGGTGAACAATACATGAGCCTTAATCTAATTTCAAACAGCCTGTGGGAATGTTCTATCCGATGTCCAACAAGACCAATCTATTCTATTTTGTTGCATGGGGATAGGAAGAGACAAAATAGATAGAAAGAGATAGAAAGAATAGAAAATAAGTGTCAAATACACTTATTTAATATAAGTATTTAACATTTTCCCCTTCTGTTACACTAAAAATGGTAGATTTCCAGCAACATTTACAGCTATTCTTTTCTAAAGCTTTCAAAAGAATTAGGTTTTCTCTAAGCAATCCCTAGGTATACATAAGGCCTCCAAAATCTCCCAAGAACCTCCACAAGTTTCTGAAAAGCGGCAAATTTTAATTTTTCAGATTCCTTAAGAGTAGGCAAGTCCATACTTTTAAAAGGGATCTGTAGATGCCACTGAAAGCTATACCCAATATGAAAACATTAATTATGCTTCTTTCAACCCCATTATTAAAAGGATGCGTTATAACTATATTATTATTGTCTTTCATGTACATATCATAAGCTGTCTTGCAAGCGAATATACTGTCAACCTCACAAGAATGAAAAGACCATTTTATAAGGGTGGGCTTTGAAAAGAAAAAATGAAAATGTATTCATTCATTTATTTTTCACATTTTTGTACTGCCCACCTCTTGATGCACATATGATATGGCTTGAGAAATATCTACAGTTTGACTCTTTTCATATGATACAGTATACACTGAATCCTTATTAATATGTAGTTTTGTGGTATAATTTAGAGGCTAAATTATAATATTTTTTCTCCAAAACCAAGAACAATTTATGTTATTTAAAGAATTCTGGTACAAATGGATACAGCACATAAAATGTATCAACTTTTAAGATGAGATCTGATTGTTAGTTGTGTTCGTTTGGGATTCCTGGAATGGGATTGAGATGGGATTCCTGGCATCTGCACTTTTAATGCAACTGGGAGACGTTAACATCTTCTAGAAGATCTTTCAAACAAATACTCACTACTAATGAGATATACAGTTGTTGCAATTAAAACTGCTAACAGTTTTGACACAGATTTTGTGCCAGTGGTATTATAAATCCATAGATGAGGAAATACCATTTCAATCCAGAGTATATTACTCCATACGTTATGATTCTTGCTACCTTTAGATTGAAGGACAATTTGCTCTCTCTTTGAAGGGCATCCTTGGTTCACTCCATGTCCCATTTGCTGGTTATTCGTTGAAAGTCATACAAATATGCTCAAAACTCATGCCATTCTAATGTTTGAGTAGATCTGAAAACAGAACAGCATTAATCAATCTCGGCGAATTTGTATCTGGATCCAAGAAGTTGGGAGGGGAAATGTTTGTTCACCTGGAACAACCTTAAGACAAAGTCAAAGAACTTTCACTACAAGATTTGCCTCTTCTTAGTCATCCTGGCATAAAATCCAAAAGAATTTAAGATGCGTTGCCACCCCATTTCAATTTTACATGGATTAAAAAAAATGAAAAAAAGTCCCATGAGCCCATCGTGACTCAATTCGTAGTGTCAAAGAGCAGTTCATATGATATTGGTTGGCTTTTTTTTCTTTTCATTTCCAGTTTCCCACTTAAAACCACATTTTTACTGGAACACTTTCCACATCACTGCATGACAAGTTAATCATTTCTTGCTTCAGATTTTATGAATGTGGTTTTTCAGCTATATCATCTGAATTCCTCCTGTGCTGCCCTCTTTTACTAGATTGAATGCAGTTGCTCCATTAACAGAGCCAGACTAGTTTTTGTAAAGAATCCCTGTTTGCTTTACGGTATTTTTTCATTATTACATAATGTAGCTTTTTCTAATCGGGTATTTTCGAGATGCATTGGACTTTTGGAACCCCAGACTGGCAGTAAGATACGTTGCCAGGGAATTCTGAGGGTCATCCCAATATAACTATGCTAGGTTGAAAAATTGAATTAAACAACAGTGCAAGCAATTCACTCCTAGACCAAATTTTAGGATGGACTTAAATGGCCTTAAAATGGAAATGAGCACCATTATCTATAGCAGGGGTATCAAACTCAATTTCATTGAGGGCTGCATCAGGGTTATGTTTGACCTTGGGGGGGGGTAGAGTGAGTATGGCCTGCATGACATTACTTGTGTTGGGGGGCACCTTTGGTGGCCTGAGCGTTCTGCCAGTGAAAACGGGTTCCATTTTCAGTTGGGACGGCCTCCTGCAACCCTCTGCAAGCAAAAATGGAGCTGGAAAGGGGCATGCACAGCCCTCACAAGCTCCGTTTTTGATGACGGAAGCACTGTGGGCTGGTCCTTCGCTATTTCCAGGGCAGCCCCACAGGCCAGATGTAAGCACCCCACAGATCAGATCTGGCCCACAGGCCTTGAGTTTGACACCCCTACAGTCTGTACACTCTACAGTCAGCAATGAATAAAATCTGCAGAGACTCCTTTACCTTTTTTATTAGATACCAAATGGATCAATTGGTACCATCAGTTGGCAACTGGAGATCTTGGCTTCCTTTTCCCTCAGTTGCAAAGTTTGGGGCAAATGGGAAATTTCCAACTGCAAGAAATCAGAAGCACGGCAATTCCTCCCCCTCCTTCCATGGGAAAACCTTCAAGCTTGGCCTTCTTTTCAGTTTCTGGTCCCCCAGCCTGGCAGTTGGCTTGCAAGAATGAATACAGGGGATCAAAGATGTCATGCTAAGAAATATGCTACCTTCACGGACGGTGCTGTATAGACACAACGCTAGCAATGCGTTTGCTTTTGTTGTAGGGTTTTTGTTTGCTGTGAAACTGAGGGAGTTGCTAGGCAGAAGTTGAACACTGATTGGCTGAGACATCTCATCTCTTGGCTGGAAAGGGCAAATTTGAAGCAGATGTCATTTTACAGAAGTAAATGTGCTTCTCCTTGTAGTGTCCTGACAATCTAATCATCACACCCTGCTTTATTTCAGTTACGGAATCAGGAAACTTGGGAAATAGGAAGGAGTTTTGGATCTCTCTCTTTGCTTACAGAGATTTCAAGAACTGTCCCAGAAAAGAAATAATCCAAATTAAATTAGAAAATGGCTTTAACCAAGCTGCCAAAAGCTATTACTTCAAAGTGATATAGGAAGATCAAACACATTGTACAATGCAGTAATTATAACTATGTACCCGAACATTTCAAAACATGGCCTTGAATTATATATTCATGAAAGAAAGTCATTAATAATTCTACCTTTAGTCAGCAACTGCTGAGCAGGAATCCCCACATGTTCTGCTGCTGTTGTGTGTTTTCTTAATATTTTTGGTCAATTACCTGGCCAGCTCCACTTACTCAAAATACTTTATATGTATTTGTGCAAAGCTTCAAAGGGGTGTGTTGCTCCAGTGAAGGTTTGTGTGGAGCACCCTTTGAAGCAGCTTCATTTCATTGCTGTCCTGAGGCTCTTTTGGCAGATCCAAAAGTATTAAAGAGACTTCTGTATGTACAGAAGCTTCTTCCAACAGTTGGAATTATTGAAGGAACCTCTTAGGTGAGGCCAAGAGACTCGTTGAGGAGAACTGTGTTGTGTCTCACCTTGATGAGGAGACCCTGTGGCATAAAGCACTCTGTCAGAGCAAAGCCAAGCTACCTTGCCTAGTTATGATTAGAACAGCTTGTTAGAAGCATGCTGGTAGAAATATTAAAAATAACAACATTTATTGGGTTGTAATATTTATTATAAAAAGAGGATAGATCCTGTGAGAACACTAAATTTGATGGTTGTGGTGTTTTCAGAAACGATTCAGCAAGTTTTTGAGGGAAAAAACCCACATTAGTTCAAGATTTCATCATTCCTTTTATGAGATCAAGTAGGAGCTTGTGAAATTGGGGGCATTAAAAAGTAGTTTATTTTGTGGCACTAGGTTATTTCTCAAGATTGCAAAATAATGTCAGTCACTTGAAAAGGTTGCTAACACTTTTACTAAGACATGATGGGTGTGTTTTTGCATTATTATAAACCAGAAATAAACTGCATTATGGATTAACATTATGTGTGTAATCATAACGTGAATGCAATAGTTACTGTGCAGAACAGCTAAAGGAATCTTTTCAAATTTCTCATTTTAATTTCTAATTTCTCAAGTGAGGAGAACTTCAAGAAACATTCAGACAAACATAAAAATTCTGAAGTGTTTCTGTGCATCTGTTCAGATGGCACCACCGTTAAGCCAAATGGTTTTCTTTGAGAAGTGTTGGCTTGAAAAGGATTGTTGAGAGAATGGGCATTTAGTCCTTCCCTTGAGCTGTAAGGCAGATCTTTTTAACACATTTGTATGCATGTTAAAACTCATTAAGAGGTTTATGAATGAGGTCAAAAACACTGGGTGTTCTAAGGGCTGGTCTCTTACAATGGGATAATAGTGAGTCATGATAGTGCATGCTGACAGAATCTGCTAAAAAAAAATGGAGTTCCAAGTAAAGGAAAAAAGGGGGTTCTTACAGGTAAATAGTTTAAAAATTAGTAACAATTAATAACAATAAAAAATAACAGCTGATAAGTACGCAAGTAGAAACGTTACTAGAGAAGTACTAAGTGCCATTGTTTAGTGCTGCAAGAATGTCAAATATCAGGAGTAGACAATCTGTTGCTTGCAGTATTTGGGCTAATTTCAAAAACCCTCTTCACACAAACAATTCATCCCTTGGTTAAGATCATTGTTACCCTTGAGATAATCTGGCTTTTGCCAGGAACAAAAAGGGATCACTCTTGTCTTCATCTCTGCTAATTGGAGAAAAGACAGTAAGCAAAATTAAGTAAGACAGAATGACTTCATGCTCGGCAAAGAATGCACACATCAGATATTTTTGCTTTCACCAAGTCAGTAAGAAACATGAAGACTGAATTATGAACGGAAGGCTGAAGACTGAACTATGTGACTTTGGCATTGAAAATTGCTGATTGTAAACACTCATGAGGGATGGAATAAAGATGTCTGATAATAAATGAAATGTTTTGCTAATGGTATAGACTAAGGAGTGTATTATGATTATTTATTAGTCCAACTTCAGTGGATTTACAATAGAGTAAGAGAAGGGTAAATGAAGTCCCCTTGTTTGTTTAATGTACCTGTGGAAAAGTATACAAGAAAAATTGGTTGAAATATTAGGAAGTGTCAGCTGAGGATATGAATGTGTATGTACTTTTGTATATAAACAATGCTACAATGCTATAGACAATGTTGGCTGAGAGCCTGGATGTTTTGCAGTGAATATTAGGTTGATATTTGTTTGTTTGTTTGTTTGTTTGTTTAATCCCCCTTTATTATTTTTACAAATATCATTTATTTGTTACTTTATTATTTTTACAAAAATGATTAGGGGACTGGAGGCTAAAACATATAAAATATATAGAATGGTTGCTGGAACTGGGTATGTCTAGTTTAATGAAAAGAAGGACTAGGGGAGACATGATAGCAGTATTCCAATATCTCAGGGGTTGCCACAAAGAAGAGCGAGTCAAGCTATTCTCCAAAGCACCTAAGGGCAGGACAAGAAGCAATGGATAGAAACTAATTGAGGAGACAAACAACCTATAACTAAGGAGAAATTTCATGACAGTTACAACAGTTAATCAGTGGAACAACTTGCCTCCAGAAGTTGTGAATGCTCCAACACTGGAAGTTTTAAAGAAGAGATTAGATAACCATTTTTCTGAAGTGGTGTAGGGTTTCCTGCATAAGCAGGGGGTTGGACTAGAAGACCTCCAAGGTCCCTTTTAACTCTGTTATTCTATACTATTCTAATACCTCAAGGCAGTGAGCATATTCGCACATTTTCCTCCTCCTATCTTTCCCACCATAGCAACATTGTGATGATGAACATTGAGCTGGGCTGAGAGTAACTGACCCAAGGTCAGCCAGCTGGCTTTCATGGCTAAGATGGGAGTTGAACTCATGATCTCTTGCTTTCTAGTCTGGTGCCTTAACCACTAGACCAAACTGGCTGTCCATGATACAATGCAATAAAGATCATGCATGAGAAAATATTACATCAAAGACCAAGCTAACTATGTTTGACAGAGGAAATCAACAATTGTCAGATATACAGACATAGCGAAAAGTGAGAGCAAATATGTCTGTTTATTTTATATCTTGGTAGAATACTTACTAGAAATAGGAAAATGGGTGGAGAAATTTTTAGGATGTGCAAATGCTACACCAAAATTGTAATATGTTGTGAGAAATGAATATAATAGTACATGAAAAGTACCATAATTGGCTGTCTATAAGAGTGTGCTTCTGCTCAATTTGTGATTTTGAACTGGGAGTTTGGCATGCCAAAACTTGAATGCAGTGGCAAATGTATATGATTAAACAAGAGGAGATAGAATAAAAATGATTGTGAACCAAACACAAAACTGACTACTACAAAGGAATACCCTGAGGTGAATTGGCCACACAAAGAGAATGAACTAGAGATAAATAGGTTCAGAACAGAGGTGGGTTTCAGCAGTTTCTGACCAGTTCTGGAGAATCGGTAGCGGAAATTTTGAGTAAGTAGTAAAAATTCTAACTGGCCCCAACCTCATCTATTCTCTGCCTCCCGAGTCCCAGCTGATCGGGAGGAATGGGGATTTTGAACTATCCTTCCCCTGGAGTGGAGTGGGAATGGAGATTTTACAGTATCCTTCCCCTGTCACCCCCACCAAGACATGCCCACCAAGACACGACACACCCACCAAGACACACCCACAGAACTGGTAGTAAAAATTTTTGAAACCCACCACTGGTTCAAAGGAAAGAGAAATGAAGAAAATCAGGGCTAGATAGCATACTGTAGATCAGGGCATCAAACTTGCGGCCCTCAGGCCGGATGTGTCACGTGCTGGCCCCATTCACGTGCTGGCCCCATTGTTAGAATTCCCTTCCTTTTATTTTATCTTCTATTTTTAATTTCTTCTATTCACTGTTCTTTCTTGTGCAAGATTGCTTGTCATCAAAGGGGATAGTATAACAGTTATATGCATGTATTCATCATTCTATTGCCTTTGGTATGCAACAGAGTAAGTGATCTCAACTCAAGTGTAATGTGGAACCTATCTTATAGAGAACTGTCCATTCTATTTTGTCCAGAGAAGAAATGCTGATGTGAAGGGCACACTTGGCAATGTAATTCAAGATGAATGATCATATGGCATGATTATGTGGCATATTTTCCCCACGGAACAAGGAGTAGTATAGGATGAAGGATTACTTTTCTCCTTTGCATCTCTGATTTAACCCTGAAGACCCCTTAGCTGCTCAAATAATGGTTAAAAAGATGGACAACTTCACAGATTTTTCACCGATAACGAAGAAATCTTAAATCTACTGTAAATGGAATAATATGCATTAATAGTAATATGCATTTTAATAAACAGAGAAGCCCGGAATAAGGATTATAATGTTCTGTTCCAGTCTTTATTGGCCTTGATCCATTAGCCATTCCTTTATTCTAGAGAAGTATATCTCTAGATGCCCAAAAAAACTCATTCAGTGATATGTCAGAGGCCTCATGCTAACAAATCCACAGGATCTGGACAGGAAATGAATTGAATAATATTTAATTGAATACAGTTAAATAAATAGTCCCTGTATATTTAACACTTATCTCCTTCTGTCACATTAAAAGTTATAGTTTCATAGCATTTTAGTGAGGAATCTAAGGTTTTGGAGGGCTGTTTGAAGCCCCCAAATTTTGTACCCCCATTATAAAAATAAAAAATGGACCTGTGCAACAATTTATTTCTAATTTCTAGGGCTGTTCTAAACAGCTTAATGAGATTAGAATAGAATAGAATAGAATAGAATAGAATAGAATTTTATTGGCCAAGTGTGATTGGACACACAATGAATTTGTCTTGGTGCATATACTCTCAGTGTACATAAAAGAAGATACCTTCATCAAGGTACAAACTTAGAAGACTTATTGATAGTCATAGGGTACAAATTTAACACTTTAAAAAATTAAAAAGCAAAAGAAGAATATGTTAAGACATTAAATCCATAAATAAATCATGGTCATGCCAGAGGGATAAAAAAAATGTAATCATTAGCACCCAATAAATAGAACTTCCATAGCAAATACCTACCTTGACCTAGCACAGAATCTAGAGAATGATCCAGGTTTTCTTGAAGGACAGACAAATTGGGGTTCTCCAGATTGTGGAGGAAGGGGGAATATTGTTACAAAGGGAAGATACCATAACAGAGAAGGCACACTTTCTGTGTTCCTTAAAAAAGTGGAACTGCTTCATAGATGGACCCAAAGTATGCAAATCTGGTTGGAATTTATGGGAAGCAGAAACAATTGGAGAATGATGATTCTGGAAATATTCTGGCCCTATAGATGACAACCAGCATCTGAAAGTGACCAGGTAACTAGTGCAGTTCTTGTGGGAGAAGTGTTATATGGGTGTACCAAGGCCCATCCATCGCTAGTCACACTACTCCAATCTGGATATTTATCAAACCTACATATTAGCTCTTCAATTAATCCAAGACATCATTCATTCTTACTTTGTTTCATGAGTGCTTAACTTCCTTCCCTTATTTTTTTTTGACACTGAAGCTGTTAATTTTGTTGCCAAGATACTTGGCTCCATTCAGTTGTCCAATTAATTTTTCTCTTTGTTTTTCCAAAAGAAAAATATTATTGTAGCTTTTTTCCAGCTTGCAAGTAACAATATTTTTATTTCCAGTTCTCAAAAAAAAAAAAGCCTTTCTTTTCCTTCCTTTCTTAAATGTGCTTCATGAACTTCAAATAGCTGGGTGAAGTATAACAAAGAAATGCTTAGATATCTGTATTCTTCAAAATAATCCATTAGACTTGCAGCAACCGGTCAAGCTTTTATCAACAGCACAAAAACCAACAAAAAACAAACACACATTTATAGCTGAAATAACATCTTGTGTTCTTCATTCCGGACTTTATGATCTCTTCCTGAGATATCCTTTCTTGTTCAACAAGGAAAAGTTTTATAGCAATGGCCAGAATTCTGCAATTTACAAGCTTTGTTTTAAATTTGGTCCTTGTTTTTTTTTTTTAAAAAAAGTACATTTCTTTCATTTTTCTAATGAGAGGGTAGCATTTTGTTTTGCTCTTCTAATCAGTAGCCAGAAAGCTATTATTTTATTTTTCTGGAAATCCTGCAGTGCTCCTCCATTTGCATAAGTAGTTCTGTGCCACAATAAAGACTGTTTTGTCTTGATATCTGAAGGGAAGTTGCCCATTCAGCAGTTTCACTTGATAATCCCTGTGTTTAAGAAGCCCAGCAAGAAGACTTAGTCTCTCTCATAGCAGCAGCAGTTATTTAAATTAGGGATGCACATTTTTTTTCAGGGCAACTGCCTTTGGGCGTTTGAATAGCATGCTAGGGCTATAGTCCAAAAGAAGTAAGGCTGGGGGGGAGGGAATCTGTATTTGATCTAATAAAACTGGAATACAGTTAATATAATTACTCCCCCCACAAACATGGCACTTTCTCTCTTCCATAACATAACTAATTGCAAATGTGTGGCGCATTTTGGAGGACATTGAGAGCAGCACTAAATACTTTCAGAGCCTAATTTTGTGCTCTCCTGGCTTGAACGTTTAACCAATGAAATTGAACTGGACAACTTTGGAGTTGGTTGGCTATTACACATTTGAATAAAGAAATAAATGAGCATTTATAACTGATGTCAGGAGATTTGGTCTATAAGGTTGGTTCATTTACTAACTGGGCCTCATATAATGCACCACAGGAATTCTATTTGTTCCTTATTTTTCTGTTTCTCTCATTACACTTAGACTTAGGATAACTTTATTGTCACTTTAAATGTACACGAATCGGCATACATTAAAATGAAATTTCATTGCATACAGCTCTCAAAGGGTCACCACCTCCAATATAAACTATATAAACATGACAATAAATAAATAAATAAATATGCATATGTCCATATATATTATATGACACAGAGAAACAACACAGTCCAGTTTGGATGTATACATGTACATGTCTTTTTACATGGGTATATTCCTTCATTTTATCTCCACAGTAGCATCCCATTGGGAGGGAGGGAGAAGGAGGTTGCATCAATCACCTGGTGAGCTCAATGGCCAAATAAAGACTTGGGACTCCCCAGTCAAAGTTCAGCACACTTGTAGAAACACATGCAGGGGTCCTAGAGTGGTTCTGAAGTCAAGGTGGCAGCTACAACTTTATGACTGAAGCCCAAAAATGGAGCAGGGGATTTTGGTCCTAGGTCATGGGCTCCATCCAGTGGTGGGATTCAGCCACTTCGGGAGAATTGGTTGTTAACTGTCTGAGCAGTTTGGCAAACTGGTTGTTGGAAGAAATCATTACGGCAGAGAACTGGTTGTTAAATTACTTGAATCCCACCACTGGCTCCATCTTGACATTTTTTTACCCCTGTGATGCCCCTACACACACATCTACACTTTTATATAACGTAACTGTCAAACTTATGATCTTACACAAACTTTTTTATTTCCTGCTATGTTTCTCTTGAAACTATTAATAATAGCAACCACAACAGATGGAGGAAAGCTGGAACCTGGGCTGGAAAGGAGGAAGTGAGCCAGATCCTGGGATGCAGAAGGCTGAGGCCAAAGCTGGGAGACTGGGATTTCCAATGGTTAGACTGGTAGGAGAGCAGGGTGGGGGCAACAAGTGCGAGAGGGTGGAGAAGGAATGTGATGGCTGGATAACAGAAGAGGAGGCAAAAAGTGTAGGAAGACAAACCAGTTGAAGAGAAAGAAATAGAGAGTCAGGAAAAGAGAAATGAAGAGGTGCCTAAGGGAAGATGAAGCTGGAGGATTTGGAGATTGGGTTGGGGGATTCAGGGATAGAGTCCATGGTAGCTGCTCGAGGCTCTTTCAAAAACTAATACAAATCAGTTCAATTTATTTCAGATGAGGCATTGTGAGAGTAAGCACTGGATTTTCCAAGAACATAATTAGATCTACAGTAGCCTAAAGTAATGCAATATATTAGAGAGTTAGTATTTATCTTCCATGGCTAAATATTGCCATCCAAAAATAAAACAGCTTTGCTTAGTTTGGAGCACAGATTAGCTCAAAATTTTAAGACAGTATCTCCTCCTTTGTGCCTTTCACACACATTGACATATGTAGACACCACATGGTTTTAATGGGCAGGAATTAAGTAGCATTTTTCCTGAAAGACATTTGGGGAGAAGTCAATAGGCAACACTGGCAACCTTTCCGTAGAAAAGAGATGCATCATTTTATATGCAATGACTGAAATAAATGCTAAACACCATTTAAAATGGAAAATGTAATTGTGGGTATCTGTTCCTTTGAATACTGCTGAGAAGGTGTGAAAAGAAAAACAGAATGCTAAATCATTCAGTTGCATTCACTGTAGTTCAATAGCTTTAGTCTTTTAAATGTGCATTGATTTTCAAAAAAAATAAAAAGGCAAAAAGAAAAACATTGAAAAGAAGACAAAAGTAAAAGAAAGCAAGATAAAATGCAAAAAGAAAAGAAGAACTTCCAACTTTCTTTGGTACAAATATAAATAAAAATATATATCAAACTCTTACTCAAAATTTAATAGTAGTCTGCATTATTTCTATAACCCTGAATAATTCTAATCGTCAAAACCCAGAATCAAAAATTCATTTCTTCCAGTTTCTTGCAAAAAGTCTAAAAATGATTTCCAAGGAGAGATAACATTGATCAAAATCTTTTCTTTGTAGAACAATGTCTTCATAATAAAAATACTGATTATTATGTTCATTGTTTTGCATATTCATCTTGGTATCCTGTTACTAAAGTAAAATTTTAAGAAACCTAAGAAACAGCTAATCTTTCAATAGTCCTATAAGGGCCCCTGCTGGATAAAATCTAGATAGCTGTATTTGAAGGTGCATTCAACAATATTTAATAAGGATTGTAGAGATGTTGCTGTACGGTAAAAGAATGAAGAAGAAAAAATATCAGTGCTTTCATTAGTTTGTAAACATTTGTGAAATTTCATTCCTTTTCTGCTTTCAGAATGTATTTAGTTTTAAAGGGACGCTAAAATCAAAATAATTCTGAGATGCTTTTCTGTTGTTATAACCATGGGATTAGAAGCCATAAAAGTAATAACCTTTCTCATCAGAATATTCCAAGAAAAATTTAGCTCTTTTATTTCTGTGTATACATGGACTGAGAGTCCTAATTTGCCAAAATAGGAAATATTTTGACTCTTAAAAAACTGAGAATGTATTAGGGTATAAATATACCCTTGGACTCCACCACGACAAGTACTGGTAATTTTTTAATGATTTGGTTAATCTTCAGAGTCTTGATTTAATTAAAGTCTTCAACCTTTGCTGGCTGGGGGATTCTGGGAGTTGAAGTTCACCAGGCTTAAAGTTGCCAAGGTTGGAGACCCCTGGTATAGCTGAAGACAGAAGAAAGTGATAATTGTATCAACTGAAGAATCAGAATATTTGATAGGAATTCCTTGATTTATCCAATGAATAAAGTAATAATGAGAGTTTCGTGTTTTAATCTTATTTTTGACAAGATTATAACTTTTTATATAGATTGGAGATTTTCCTTCCCCTGCTTTATGCTAATACTTCTCTGTTTGGAAAAAGTGTCCTTCAAATCATACAACAAAATCCTATTCTGAAATACTTTTTGGGGGGTATTAACTGAAGCCCACATTAATGCTACACATCGCTGCATGGAATCTATTATGATTCTTGATGAACGTATCTTTTCTTTTATGTACACTGAAAGCATATGCACCAAGACAAATTCCTTGTGTGTCCAATCACACTTGGCCAATAAAAAATTCTATTCTATTCTATTCTATTCTATTCTATTCTATTCTATTCTATTCTATTCTATTCTATTCGTCTACATCCAGTGAATTCCCTCTGACCCATATGTCTTGGAAGGTAGATATTCAGTACAAGCTGAAATATATTTACTCGGAAGCAACCTGTATTAAGCTGTTTCCAGGTAGGTGGAACAGAAGAATGCTCTAGGTCTTCAAAATATTGAAGTAACAGCTATTCCCATTGATGCCTGAAATTAATGATACTTAGCCCTTAAAAATAAAGGAAGCGTAGAAAAGGAAGAGGGCGCTAGAGTCTTTTACTGCATTAGATGTGCTTGGCTTTGCTAAGGCTGCAGAAAAGATCATGCAGCGTTCCATAAGAGCTAATTTTACATACTGAAAGGCGTGTGCTCCTCTGAAGGAGTTGATACAATTGAAAACACACCGCTAAAGGAAGAACTGGGTATCATTCTGGCTAGCATGTGGATGTCATTTAAAGTGAAAGAGTTAAATCTAACTCTTGATGTTCTGCTACTCTTTTCCTACTGATGTAAGTACCAGCTTGATTGAAAACTGCTCAAGCATTGTTGTTGGTTGTCTGAAGGAAATTTTATAGGATGCCCGATGCAGATAGAGCTTTTATTGTAAGTAGTGGTTGCTTTTCAGATTTTGCCTGTGAAGCTAGAAAGGGTTCACATTTTATTTTATTTATTGACAGATGCTAAGATTCTATTCTAACTATTTTCAGGTGTAGCTGAATGAAATGCAGGGTTGGTTGATTTGCTTCTGTTTTTCTTTTATCCAGTGTAGAGGAAAATGCTTTTTCCCCCAGCAGATTTACAGAGGGCTTATGCTGAGATATAGAACTCAACCTGAATTTGAGATCCTAGTATAATTTCTAGTGATATTAGAGAGGTTTCGATGGAAACAAAGCCCTTGAAGCCCTTGAAAACATTGATTTCATGATCCTTGTCTTTGTTTGAAATGACAGACACCTACCTGGCAGGAGAATAAAAGATTGTTAAGAATGAACGTCTCTTCTTTATTCTATTCTATTCTATTCTATTCTATTCTATTCGTCTACATCCAGTGAATTCCCTCTGACCCATATGTCTTGGAAGGTAGATATTCAGTACAAGCTGAAATATATTTACTCGGAAGCAACCTGTATTAAGCTGTTTCCAGGTAGGTGGAACAGAAGAATGCTCTAGGTCTTCAAAATATTGAAGTAACAGCTATTCCCATTGATGCCTGAAATTAATGATACTTAGCCCTTAAAAATAAAGGAAGCGTAGAAAAGGAAGAGGGCGCTAGAGTCTTTTACTGCATTAGATGTGCTTGGCTTTGCTAAGGCTGCAGAAAAGATCATGCAGCGTTCCATAAGAGCTAATTTTACATACTGAAAGGCGTGTGCTCCTCTGAAGGAGTTGATACAATTGAAAACACACCGCTAAAGGAAGAACTGGGTATCATTCTGGCTAGCATGTGGATGTCATTTAAAGTGAAAGAGTTAAATCTAACTCTTGATGTTCTGCTACTCTTTTCCTACTGATGTAAGTACCAGCTTGATTGAAAACTGCTCAAGCATTGTTGTTGGTTGTCTGAAGGAAATTTTATAGGATGCCCGATGCAGATAGAGCTTTTATTGTAAGTAGTGGTTGCTTTTCAGATTTTGCCTGTGAAGCTAGAAAGGGTTCACATTTTATTTTATTTATTGACAGATGCTAAGATTCTATTCTAACTATTTTCAGGTGTAGCTGAATGAAATGCAGGGTTGGTTGATTTGCTTCTGTTTTTCTTTTATCCAGTGTAGAGGAAAATGCTTTTTCCCCCAGCAGATTTACAGAGGGCTTATGCTGAGATATAGAACTCAACCTGAATTTGAGATCCTAGTATAATTTCTAGTGATATTAGAGAGGTTTCGATGGAAACAAAGCCCTTGAAGCCCTTGAAAACATTGATTTCATGATCCTTGTCTTTGTTTGAAATGACAGACACCTACCTGGCAGGAGAATAAAAGATTGTTAAGAATGAACGTCTCTTCTTTATTTTTATTTTATTTATTTATTTTGTCACAACAGTATATATAAGCATAAGCATGAAGTAACTATATAGTATATAAGCATATATATGAGTATAAGTATGAAATAACTATATAAATTGGATATTTATTTATTTATTTTATTTATTTATTTTGTCACAACATCATATAAAAAGATTATATAGTATATAAACATATATATGAGTAAATATTAAGAGGTATAAGCATATATATATATATATATATATATATATATATATATATAGGAAGAAGAAAAGAAAAACAATAGGACAGGAACGGTAGGCACGTTTGTGCTCTTATGCACGCCCCTTATGGTCCTCTTAGGAATGGGGTGAGGTCAATAGTAGAAAGTTTTTGGTTAAAGCTTTTAGGATTATGGGAAGAGACCACAGAGTCAGGTAAAGTATTCCAAGCACTGATGATTCTGTTACAGAAGTCATATTTTCTGCAATCTAGATTAAAGCGGTTAACATTAAGTTTAATTAAGTTTAATGAAAGGAAACAGTAGGCACGTTTGTGCTCTTATGCACGCCCCTTAAAGACCTCTTAGGAATGGGGTGAGGTCAACAGTAGACACTTTTTGGTTAAAGCTTTGGGTTAAAGCTTATATTTTCTTGGCAAGTCTCTCTTAACTCTTTATTAGCAGATGTGAAGTATTACTGATGTGACCAGGGCTCTTTGAGTTTTAAAAAAATGATTTAAAGCATTATAATAGCCACCAGTTGGATTTTGGATAATAAACTTTGTATGGAAATCTCATACCATATCTTTGGGTGGCTGGTTGGTGGATGATGCTTTCCCTGTGTCAGGAGTATTCAAAACTGTATATGAAATTCTTAGGAGCAGGTGGAAAAAGGATAAACTTTCTTGTTCATAGGGGACTTAGAGACAATTGCTCAGTAATGAATTATTTAGAGTGCTATAGTTGACTTTTTAGCCTCGATAAATTTCTTGCAGTGGGTATATCGTCTGGTAAAAAAGCCATATAATCAGCAATGAAATAAAAAGCAGTATGTTTATTTCCTCTGAAACATTTGGTTTTTTTAATCACATCCAGACGATTTCAAACATAAGTCTCTAGGTACCAATATTCTTTGGTTCCTGTCTGGCTTTTTGCCTCATTTTGCTTATTTTAACTTTAAATTTAAAAAGAAGCTGGTGTGCGTCTTTATTTCCAAAAATTTCCATACACACTTGTTTCTAGAACTGGAAAAAAGAGGAATATATAAGTTGAGGTTTGGTTACAGATATCTTGCAACCTAAAAAGCATAACATAAAGGTTTTCATTGGTTTGTTTTCTAGTAAATTTGGTGTTTATTTTATTTTATTTATTTATTTTTAATCTTGTGGATGTTCAGAATATAGGCACATCCATCTTTACCTTCACTTTCCTAATCATGCAGTCTCTACAAATTGCTTTTCAAATATCAGATATTCCTGTTGGCTGCCAAAGGTTGGGAGCCCTTATTTGTAGCAGAAATTCCGTCCGTATCCAATGGAAGCTATTCCTAATTTCAGATACAGCAATTTGAATTTGCTATTCCAGGATCACTTTATAATTTGACTAATATACAGAATACCATGTCAGGCAGAGCAGTTTTCCTCAACCTGATACCCTCTAGATGTGCTGGATTTAAATCCCTATATAGGTAGCCCTTGCTTAACAACTATTCCACCACCTAAGAGCCATGGTGGCGCAGTGATTAGAATGCAGTACTGCAGGCTACTTCTACCGGCTGCCCTCCATCCTTCTGAAGTCGGTAAAATGAAGACCCAGATTGTTGGGGGCAATATTCGGACTCTGAAAACTGCTTAGAGAGGGCTGGAAAGCACTGTGAAGTGGTATATAAGTCTAAGTGCTATTGCTATTGCTATATAGATAGGGGAGATAGGGCGGTATACAAATACGAATAATAAATAAATAAATAGTGACCCTTCAAAGTTATGGCAAAGTTTTAATAGGAACCTTATGACTAGTCATCACACATGTGACTTAGTCAAAACATCCCAACTTCATGTGATTGATATTTGAGTGCTTCACATCTGGTGGATGTTTATGATCATCATAGTGTACTGAGTGTTTCTCAGCTTCCAACAAGCAGAATCAATGGAGAAATTGGCAGTAAAATCACAAGACCCAGTTGTGATTGTTGAGTGAGAACTGCCTGTAACTTTTATCCATCTCTCTCTTTTGCTAGCTGGGATCTATTGGTGTTGAAGTCCAACACCAATAGGACACCAAGATAGACAATAGGAATTTTCAGCCGCCCTACTGTATAAAACATAAAGGTGGAAAATGACTTTACTTCAGTGCAGATACTTTATTCCAGGAGAGCCAGGATGAATTTATTTCAAAATAGTGTTTCTCCTGCATCCAGTTTTTGTTACCACGCTATAAAAAAGAGGTTGATACTCTAGAAAGAGTGCAGAGTAGAGCAACCAAAATGATTAGGGGACTGGAGGCTAAAACATGAAGAACGGTTCCAGGAACTGGGTGAAGAGGAGGACCAGGGGAGACATGATAGCAATGTCCAATATTTGAGGGGCTGCCACAGAGAGGAAAGGGTCAAGCTATTTTTCAAAGCACCTGAAGGCCAGACGAGGAATAATGGCTGGAAACTGAACAAGGAGAGATTCAACCTGGAAATAAGGAAATATTTTCTGACAGAGCAATCAGCCGATGGAACAACTTGCCTTCAGAAGCTTTCAGAAGAGACTGTATTGCCATCTGTCAGAATTGGCGTAGGGCAGTGATGGCGAACCTTTTTGCCGTTGCATGCCAAAAGCGGGGAGAGTGCGGGGGGGCCACGCACGTGCCCACACCCATAATTCAATGTGCCCTGCCCCCCTGCGCATGCGTGCGTGACCCTCCCACAATTCCCATGCTTTTGGCACTCGATGGCCTGGTAGGCCCATTTTTCGCCCTCCCCAGGCTCCAGAGGCTTTCTTGGAGCCTGGGGAGGGCATAGGGTCTGCTTAGATGGGGGGTTGGACTAGATGACCTACAAGGTCCGTTCCAATTCTATTAATCTGTATAATCCACACCACTCAGCAGAAGCCTCTGTGCTGCCATATCCCCTGACCCCAGGTCATGAATACATGCTGGTTGCCAAGAGCCCAAATTTTGATCATGTAAATGTGAGCGGATGCTGCAATAGTTGTAAGCACAAGGACTGGTTTTAAGTAACTTTTTTCAGAACCACTGTAACTTTGAAGGGTTGCTGAATGACTGGTTGTAAGTCAAGAACTACCTATATAGACTGTTGGAGAAACTATGACACTTTGAAAGATTAAGCACTAAGTCACACACATTTAGTTATGCATCTTTCATAATCTCAATAATCAAGTTCATGAGAATTGCACCAACTCTCCTTTGGAAAAAAAAAAGCTTTAAAAAATGTTGAACCATTATTTTTTAAAAAATTGTAAACCAGCAAAGGCAATTAGGTGTGGGAGAAGATAGCTTTTCAACTATGTTAAGAGTATTAAAATCACTTATAGATTTGACTTTTTAAGAGATACTGTATCCTATATATTGCCCTGAGATCTTTGGAGAAAATCTAGAAGATTGATAAAATTGAAATTACAACATTTTGTTTTAAGTTCATTGTAAGTTGTTCTCAGAATTGCTTCAGTTCTAGGAATGAAAATATTGTATGAAAAATGAGAAGAATTTGGATTGCCTGATATAACCTGAAATTTATTTATTTATTTATTTATTTATTTATTTATTTATCAAACTTCTATACCGCCCTTCTCCCGAAGGACTCAGGGCGGTGTACAGCCTCCATTTAAAACAATTAATATACATATTAAAATAACAATTAAAAAACTTATTCAATAAAAGGCCAAATTAAAACCGTCGATTGACCATAAAAATACCCAATAAAATTACCATTAAAAGTTTAAAATTTAAATTTAAAATTTAAAAATCAGGCCAGTCCCGCTTGTATAAATAAATAAGTTTTCAGTTCCCGGCGGAAGGTCCGAAGGTCAGGCAATTGGCGTAAACCGGGGGGAAGTTCGTTCCAGAGTAGGTGCTCCCACAGAGAAGGACCTTCCCTGGGGCCGCCAGCCGACACTGCTTGGCGGACGGCACTGAGAAGACCCTCTGTGAGAGCGCACGGGTCGGTGGGAGGCATGTGGAAACAGCAGGCGGTCCCGTAAGTACCCGGGCCCTAAGCCATGGAGCGCTTTGAAGGTGGTAACTAAAACCTGAAGCGCACCGGAAGACCACAGGTAGCCAGTGCAGACTGCGCAGGAGTGGTGTTACCGGGAGCAACGCGGTGCTCCTCAATCACCCGCGCAGCTGCATTCTGACTAACTGCAGTCTCCGGTACACTTCAGGGGTAGCCCCATGTAGAGAGCATTGCAATAATCCAGTCGAGAAGTGACGAGAGCGTGAGTGACCGTGCATAAGGCATCCCGGTCAAGAAAGGGGCGCAACTGGCGGACCAGGCGGACCTGGTAAAAAGCTCTCCTGGAGACGGCCGTCAAGTGATCTTCAAATGACAGCCGTTCATCCAGGAGAATGCCCAAGTTGCACACCCCTTCCGTTGGGGCCAGTGACTCGCCCCCAACAGTCAGCCGCGGTTGCAGCTGACTGTACCTGGATGCCGGCATCCACAGCCACTCCGTCTTGGATGGTTTGAGTCTGAGTCTGTTCCTCCCCATCCAGACCCGTACGGCCTCCAAACAACGGGACAGCACTTCGACAGCTTCGCTGGGGTGGCCTGGGGTGGAAAAGTACAGCTGGGTATCATCAGCGTACAGATGATAACTCACCCCAAAGCCACTGATGACCTCGCCCAACGGCTTCATGTAGATGTTGAACAGGAGAGGCGAGAGAATCGACCCCTGCGGCACCCCACAAGTGAGGCGCCTTGCAGCCGATCTCTGCCCCCCTGTCAACACTGTCTGCGACCGGTCGGAGAGGTAGGAGGAGAACCACCGATAAACGGTGCCTCCCACTCCCAACCCCTCCAACCGGCGCAGCAGGATACCATGGTCGATGGTATCAAAAGCCGATGAGAGATCCAACAGGACCAGGGCAGAGGAACAACCCCTATCCCTGGCCCTCCAGAGGTCATCCACCAACGCGACCAAAGCTGTCTCCGTGCTATACCCGGGCCGGAAGCCGGACTGGAACGGGTCTAGATAGACAGCTTCCTCCAGGTACTGAGGGAACTGCCGTGCCACCACACTCTCTACAACCTTCGCCACAAAGCGAAGGTTGGAGACTGGACGATAATTACCCAAAATAGCTGGGTCCAGGGAAGGCTTCTTGAGGAGGGGTCTCACCACCGCCTCTTTCAAGGCGGCGGGAAAGACCCCCTCCATCAAAGAAGCATTTATAATACCCCGGAGCCAGCCTTGTGTCACATCCTGAATGGCCAGCACCAGCCAGGAGGGGCACGGGTCCAGTAAACATGTAGTGGCATGCAGCCTCCCCAGCAACCTGTCCATGTCCTCGGGAGCCACAGAAATGTAATCAACATGTTTCCAGATTTTTTGGTAGGAAAGTATTTAAAGTATACTGCCATCACTTTTTTTAAAAAAGTGTTTTTGAAACAAAAACATGTTCTAAGAGGTGTATTGCTGCAAAAGGCACAATAAACTAATCTTAAAATGCCACAATACTTTTCACTATGTTTGCTATAGTTGTTTTCCTTTGAATATTGAAGTTTAACAGTAAACAAAAGTTTTCAGTTTTACGTTTAACAGAAAAAAAAAGGTTTAGTATCAGAGAAATGTACAAATAACATGAAGGAATAAATTTGGGTTTGCACATACAAATCTCTGAAAATCTAAAGAAAGCAGATGTATCAATGCAGATTACAAAACCTACATTGGAGGAATTCCTGTTCTGGTGTTCCTTTTCACAATGATCAGCATTGTGACAGTACTTATGATACCACATCATTTATGAAACATTCTAGCAGGGGAAAAAAGTGGCAGCTGGTAGCTGCCAAAAATAGTTCTGTCACTATTCCACTGTCCGCAAACATAAATTGGGAGACAAGGGACAGAGAGAAATAGCTGCCATTGCTAAGGGTAATTTGCCCTTGAGAAGCCTGAGCAGAAGAGAATATTATTTTCTCCCTTACCGATAGAGCTATGTTCAGGGGTGGGCTTCAGATGCTTTAGCAATGGGTCCACTGCCTGGTTGCTGGGTGGGAGTGGCCATGGTGGGCGTGGCCTAGTTGGCTGCCTGAATCCTGGTGGGGAGGCGTTTTTTGCCCTTCCCAGGCTCCGGAGGATTTTTTTGAGCCTCCGGGAGGGCAAAAACAGCTTCCTCCGGGGTCAAGGCTGGAAACAGGCCCGTTTCCGGACTTCCAGAACCTCTGCTAGGCCCGTTTTTGCCCTCCCAGACCCTCTGCATGGCCCCTGCACTTACCTGGAATGATAAACGGTCCATGTGGAGACTCCTGGGAGGGGCAGAGCAGGGTGGGCATGGCCAGCCAGCGGTGGCATTTGGGGGTTCGCTGAACCCTGGTGATCCTTGGCTAGAGGATCGCCTGAACCCTGCTGAACCCCCAGCAGCCCACCCCTGGCTATGATGCGCAGTTAGAAGACAGAATACCTGTGAGAAAAAATGTCAGAGGCATTTCCATTTTATGAGAATGCAGAAGACATCAATGTCCATGAACTCTAGATTGTTGCCAGTGGATTCAAACATGAAATTGATTCAGAACTGTCCTCCATTTTTACAAGGTTGGTCTCTGCTTCAGAGGCACCAATTACAATCTTTGTGGATGCACAAGAAACAAATTAGAGATTGAAAAGTCACATTCTGATTTTTTTAAGGCAGGCCCACTTAGAAGTTCAGGCTAATGAGTTTGTAGACTGCTGCTATAAATAAATCCATGCACAGTCTTACAAATCAATTATTCAGTTGCTGGGAAACAAAAGGATATATAAGCAGGCCTAGTTTCTGAATTGCTCTTCTCTGTTGGAAACTTGCTTCCAGATTCGTCCCACTGGTTTAATTTTGCTGCTCTAGTAAGGCTTGTGCCTGGCTCAAAGAGAAAAATGAGGATCATTCTGCCGTTTTGGATTAAGAAGCGCTAAAACTAGAATGCCTTAAGTGAAAAATAAATGATAATATGGAAACTCTGAAAATCTAAAGAAAGCAGATGTATCAATGCAGATTACAAAACCTACATTGGAGGAATTCCTGTTCTGGTGTTCCTTTTCACAATGATCAGCATTGTGACAGTACTTATGATACCACATCATTTATGAAACATTCTAGCAGGGGAAAAAAGTGGCAGCTGGTAGCTGCCAAAAATAGTTCTGTCACTATTCCACTGTCCGCAAACATAAATTGGGAGACAAGGGACAGAGAGAAATAGCTGCCATTGCTAAGGGTAATTTGCCCTTGAGAAGCCTGAGCAGAAGAGAATATTATTTTCTCCCTTACCGATAGAGCTATGTTCAGGGGTGGGCTTCAGATGCTTTAGCAATGGGTCCACTGCCTGGTTGCTGGGTGGGAGTGGCCATGGTGGGCGTGGCCTAGTTGGCTGCCTGAATCCTGGTGGGGAGGCGTTTTTTGCCCTTCCCAGGCTCCGGAGGATTTTTTTGAGCCTCCGGGAGGGCAAAAACAGCTTCCTCCGGGGTCAAGGCTGGAAACAGGCCCGTTTCCGGACTTCCAGAACCTCTGCTAGGCCCGTTTTTGCCCTCCCAGACCCTCTGCATGGCCCCTGCACTTACCTGGAATGATAAACGGTCCATGTGGAGACTCCTGGGAGGGGCAGAGCAGGGTGGGCATGGCCAGCCAGCGGTGGCATTTGGGGGTTCGCTGAACCCTGGTGATCCTTGGCTAGAGGATCGCCTGAACCCTGCTGAACCCCCAGCAGCCCACCCCTGGCTATGATGCGCAGTTAGAAGACAGAATACCTGTGAGAAAAAATGTCAGAGGCATTTCCATTTTATGAGAATGCAGAAGACATCAATGTCCATGAACTCTAGATTGTTGCCAGTGGATTCAAACATGAAATTGATTCAGAACTGTCCTCCATTTTTACAAGGTTGGTCTCTGCTTCAGAGGCACCAATTACAATCTTTGTGGATGCACAAGAAACAAATTAGAGATTGAAAAGTCACATTCTGATTTTTTTAAGGCAGGCCCACTTAGAAGTTCAGGCTAATGAGTTTGTAGACTGCTGCTATAAATAAATCCATGCACAGTCTTACAAATCAATTATTCAGTTGCTGGGAAACAAAAGGATATATAAGCAGGCCTAGTTTCTGAATTGCTCTTCTCTGTTGGAAACTTGCTTCCAGATTCGTCCCACTGGTTTAATTTTGCTGCTCTAGTAAGGCTTGTGCCTGGCTCAAAGAGAAAAATGAGGATCATTCTGCCGTTTTGGATTAAGAAGCGCTAAAACTAGAATGCCTTAAGTGAAAAATAAATGATAATATGGAAACTCTGGATATCATTAGAAAGAGGATGTTAGTGATCTAGACTAATGTACTCAGTTGGAAGATGGATCAGTCTTATTTTTCTCTCTCTTCTGTAGGGTCTACAGGCATAGCATAGCATAGATGCCTAGAGAGGTCCTCTGCTTTGTTGGAGTAAGTTTATAATCTGGGATGCATTTAGATCCAGTTATTAATGGAGGATTAATTAACACATGTACACCCATGTATGCAAATATTTTCCCAATCACATAGAGATACTGTGTTTCCCCTAAAATAAGACCCAGTTAAGATCTTCAGTCGGATGGATAAATTTGGTACTGTATTTCCCTGGAAAATAAGCCCTAACCAGAAAATAAGCCCTAATGCGTCTTTTGGAGCAAAAATTAATATAAGACCCAGTTTTATTTTTGTAGGGGAAACACAGATAGTTGCATTGTAAGATTGTTGTAATTTATTTCTGAATGTTCGGTATGCATTGTTTTCTTCTGCTTTATCTCTAATGTTACCATTTTTGAACATACTTTTTGAAATAGAGAATTCCAAGATGTTCTTGCCAAATGACTGAAGGCTAATGTGATTCTAATGGTCTTCTGTGGTTTTTCAGACCTTGATTGTGATGATGGGAAGTGGGAGGCAGGAGAAAGTACTGCCTTCTTCTGTTTAGATTGGCAAAGCAGACTACTGTGTTTTTTCCTGCACATGTGATAGACCTTCAGGATAAATCAGATAAAAAATACCAAAGCTATGTAGGTCAGCTCTGCTTTTATGATAAACCAACAAGAACCTTGCAAGTCTGAATGTTCTTTGTGACAAAGTTGCTGATCCCAATTTTGGTCATTAAGCAAGGACTATCTGTACTCATACTGCATTCTTGTCCTGGATCCAATTTTTTTTTAACCTGACTGTAGGAGTGGCTCTTTCTCTTTTTTTCAAGGCCATTCCATCTGCCCTCTATGGAATGGTTATACATATTATACAAATTTCTGTTTTATTTTCAGTGAATGATTAATGATAAACTGATGATCCTGAAGAACTTTCCTATTAATCTGGTTTCATTTTTTTTTAAATTTCCGGTGGGTAAAGCCAGTAGGGAAAGGTTTTATTGTCAATTTCCTCTTATTGATTTCTGTTTCACGATGTGATTACAAAGCAAAAGGGAAAAAAGGAGAACAGATATTGCAATGGTTAAAGTAAGAATCTGGAAATGCAATAAGACAATAAGCCTGTAGAAAAGCAATTTGTGAGTCTTCTTCATTAAGCCTTGATCAATAAAAATCACTAAACTGGACAGACCTTTATAATTTTAATAAACTTTTTTTTTAAAGTAAACATCAGAAAGAAATGAAACACACAAACATTATAAAAGAAAAATGGCCATGGTGAACATTATCAAATAGCATAGAATAATTATCACTTGCTAAGTTGAATTCTTGCTTTAATAATCAGCTTTATAATTATGGAAACGCAACTGGGGCTTTTAATTAAGCAGCTTAGAAAGAGGGCTTTTTAAAACTGCCATCATTTGTGCCTCATTTCAATTTTTGCCTAGTCGCCTCAATTCTGCTGCATTAATTTGGCATGCAAAATTAATGTTGCCTATCTCTTTGAACTTCATATCTCATGATATATTTATGTCTGCATATGCATATATGGAGTGACTGCAGACTGAACTGCACAACAGAGCTACACATTCAATCCTTATTGTGGGTGGCTGGCACCAGAGGTGGGTTTCAGCAGGTTCTGACCAATTCTGGAGAACCAGAAGCGGAAATTTTGAGTAGTTCGGAGAACCGGTAGTAAAAAGTCTGACTGGCCCCGCCCCCATCTATTCTCTGCCTCCTGAGTCCCAGTTGATCTGGAGAAAATGGGGATTTTGCAGTAACCTTCCCCTGGAGTGGGGTGGGAATGGAGGTTTTACAGTATCCTTCCCCTGCCATGCCCACCAAGCCATGCCACGCCCACCAAGCCACACCCACAGAACCGGTACTAAAAAAATTTGAAACCCACCACTGACTGGCCCCCTTGTTTTTGTCTGTCAAAATTGACACTATCCCAAACTAAATGAGCAAAGTCCTTCCATGAAAAAAAGAGTAGTTTCTGTTATGAATTTTCTCTTAAATTTAGTTGAAATGATAAGAATTTATCAAAGAAAGAATAGTAATAATAGGTAAAGACTAGCTTTCTAGATCAGGGGTGTCAAACTTGTGTCAACATGGTGGCGTCATGTGACTTCCCCCCTTCACTAAACCAGGCATGGGCATGGGCAGCGCATGACACATCAGATCTGTGGGCCGTGAGTTTGACGGCCATGTTCTAGATCATCTGAGAAAGGAGAGAAGACAATCCTGATTAGACCCAGTAGTTGTAATCAATTGGTATAAACCTAGAGCCTAGTTTATTCTAATGGTTTATGAAGTTGCCCCATGTACTAGCATGAATTTTTGGAACTTTGTTAGCCCTTTCAGGCAACAAAGTCGTCCAGGCAAGTCGTCCAGGCAAGAAATCATAAGCCATGAGTACTAACATTATTTTTATTGTAAAGTTGCAACACTATCTTGCAAATCTGAAAGCATTTCTCCTCTTCTACTTTTTCCAGAAAAGAAGGGAGGGTCCCTTCTAAAATGCTTCCTGTGTTCGTTTTGCTTCTGTGAGCTGTGATATCTTTTGCATGAGAGTTAACTATGGCTCTTCCTCCCGTCTCCCAAGGTCATTCTTACATACCACTATATTTGTAGACATAACACATTAAACGCTCAACAGTTTAATGAGTTCAGCTGATGCTGGCATCTCTTCTGTGCCCTTGCATACCTCACTGGGTGCCAGGTTTCCTGGATTAACTGTATGTCTTAATTATTACATAAAAATAATAATTGTAACATGGAAGCTATATCGCTTGAGAGCTATTTTATGAGAGTACTACTGACTTGTTTTCAATTTTTTAAATGTGTAGTAACAAAGTTTGCATACTTAGACCAGGCAATGAATTCATTTAGCATATAATCTTAAAGCCTACTGTGGATGTCCCAGATTTATTTCTTATTTTGAATATAATAACCTATGTTTGGTGATCCGGTGTTTATAACAAAATAACCATTAAAATGATAGCATAAAGTGCAACTAGTATTGAAAGAGTCCATAAATGTATGTACACTGCATTGGTACATACAGTGTGAACATCAGTTAATTATGCAAGCAAAGCTTAGTATTTCTAAATACTATATATAAATGTATAGCTTTTGCTTGTTAAGCAAAGCATCAGTTCTAATGAAATCATTATGCAAAATTGTCACTTGTTTTTGATGTATCCACTGTTTGAACGTAATTTACAACAGTGTTAATACACATCTATATCTGAAAGATAGTATGTATTCATATCAAACTTAGGAATTCCTAATTGCAAATCATTGTAATTGTTCATAAAATGTTGGAGAATTTATTTGAGCAGCTTATTTAAGTATGGTATGTAGTAAAACTGTTCTGGAGACTGGATAGCTACAGTAAATATTTGTTTACATTATGGGTTTTTCCAGTATGTGTATGTATATATATATATATATATGTATGTACACACAAACACACACACACACACACACACACACATCCTATAAAAATATTAAACTATATTCAGTCCAAAGCAAATGGTTTCACTAACATTTCCTATGAAAAAAAATATAACAGAATATGTTGGAAGGGAGAAGGATTCTAAATTTAATCAAGTTATTGTACAGCTTAACTTCATTATTATAAAGGATGGAAACCATTAGGATGACTATGTGTTGGGAATTTGAACAATTTTTTTGGTACATTATAAGCATGACTGTGGTTAATTTTGAATTTGCAAGATAGACCTCACTTTTCTAGAAGGTTCAGGGCTGGAATGATTCCACATTCAAATAAACTTTGCAGTCTTTGAATGCAATATTTAGTAACCTTTAAGCATAAAGCTTTTGGGTGGTTAAAAATAAAATTAAAAGGAATTATTATAATGCAAACATAACATTAGTGCATTATATTTCAGAAACAGTAACTAGTTCTAGATTAAATATTTTTATATATAAATTATTTCCTTTGGACTGAATAGTGATTAAATAGAAGATAAATCTCTGAACAGGAAACTGTTCTCTTTTTATATGTATTAATAATATGTTTTTAAACAGGGGGCAAAATGTGTATGGAAGGGGGAACAATCCAAATTCAGTGTAATACATGAAATAATCAAATAGATCAGCATTTTTCATTCAAGGTATTAACACTGATCACATAAATATAACAGAAATAATTATCTCAGTTTTCCCTTCATCCCTCCAATTATAGTTCTACTCACTTCAATGGACCAAAGAAAACTAAAAAAAATTAGATGGCAACATGAAGACAGTTGGAGTCAAATGAACATGCTGCTGCCAAAGCTCTCAGATCTTAAAAAGGCTCAAACACAAATTACCCAAAGCTAAAAATATATTGCAAATAGAAAACTCAAAGTGAGGCCTTACTGCAGTCAGAGTTTAAAACTTTTTAAAAACATAGCAAAGACTCAGCTGCTGTCATTAATAACATCTGTTACTCAGGTTGCCATTCTTGGGTTGATGCTTGAAAGGAGACAAAATGTTATTTCTGAGGCCGGCAGACTTTTTTTCAAAATGCTTCTGAAGTATGCAGGAAAATCATGACCCCAATCTTCCCTCTTCAGTTGTCCTACCGATACATTTTCAGCATTGCAGAGGTTTCAGATAGCACATGGAATTGATATCTCAAACAGAAAGCACTACTCAGCTAAATACACTCGCTCCGTGGTTATGTTTCTTGCATGCCACTTATATCAGCAAATAATGTACAGCTGGGAATCTCCTGGGCCCCATGAAAAAAAGCATATCTGCTGCCTATTGTGCATGAATATTTAAGCAATTTCAGCCTCTGCATCTTAAAACCTTCTTGAAAAGCAATCCCACACAGGGAAGGGGGAAATAAAAATCTATATGGAGCAAAGTGGGTCAAGAAGAATGTGGCTAGTGAAGAAATGAAGTTGGTGTCCATTTATTTTGTCTGACAGAGTTAATAAGAGCTACAGAGACATGGTAATTAAATCTTGCCAATTTTGTAACAGGGTATTAATGCAGATTCTACCACACTTTGATGAAGGGGGGAAAAAGCCAGCAATATTTGTAAATTCTTTGTATCGCTTCAATGATTTGTCTAGATTCTTTTGTAGTCTGGTTAAAAAAAAAAGAGAGAGAGAGCGCAGTTCTTCGCCCCGTTTGCATTATTCCTCTTTTATCTTTTTAGGTCATGGAGAAAATATATGTGGTTGCTAAAAATCCGCAATGACTTGATGGTACGTAATTAATTAAGCCTCGCTTTCTACATTAGACCTTATAGAGTTCTTCTTTTAGGATCAGAAAGGTCTCTAGCCATTGCCCCATCTCTTGTCATCACTGAAGCCTTCTGAAATGAATGTATAAAACTGAACAGAACACCACTGTCAAATTTTTCCTACTGTAAAATAAAACCAGTGAAGGTATGTTCTAAGGAACTGAATACAATTGTTTCTATGGTTTCCCATCATAATGATGTAAAATCAGAGAGCAATACAACTGTGTAATGATATATTTGTAAGCTCAACATAATCAAGGTGGAGGAGGAAGGGAATTTAACTCAAAGAGCCCTTCAAAAGTGAAGCCTTTCTGTCTCTCCAAACCAGGCCTGTCAAACTGGCGGCCCATGGGCCGGATGCGTCATGGGCAGGCCACGCCCACCCCATCTCCACAAAGGCAAAAAACATCACAATCAGGGATGGGTTCTACTTACTTTTACTACCGGTTCGCATCGTGCCCACTTGCGCGGATCGCTTTTGATGATGTTTGGGTCAGTGGGCAGAGCCTCCCACCGGTTTTACTACCGGTTCTATAGAAATGGTCCAAACCTGGGGCAACCCACCACTGGTCACGATATGCCACGATATGTCATGTGACGCAATCAAGGTTGACACCCGTGCTTCAGTTCAAACCATCTACTTCTGGTGTAAAATATACCTGATCCACCTTTCCCCCCTGGAATTTCTCCCTGTAGTACTCAAACAAATCACTCCAAGATGAAATTTACTATAGCTAATGTGCAGTAGGCAAATTCAAATTCTATGTCTTCTATAACAGATCTGAAAGGGAACCCCCCATCCCTTTCTCTTCAGTAGGAGAGACGCCACCATGCAAACTAATGGGCTACACAGATCGTATCGCACTGGTGTTAGAAGCACCAAAGCATTTCCAGGTTGGAAGGAGTAGCCGGTAACATCACCATTGCTCAGGGATGCCTAGTTGAGGTTCCTTTCATGTCCCCAGCAGGAGCTGGAGTGTAGGATGGGAGCTCACCCGGCCCCATGGCAGCAGTTGGGTTTCAAATGTGGGCTTGCTAACTTCCTACCCAGCATCTTAACCATGTGAGCCACCGTTACATAGATGAAGGAACTGGACCATGCCTCCAGCAACAAGACCATCTATTCTTCATGCAATGCATTTAGGTCTCAAGGTAATGGGAAAGACTTCTGCCTAAGTTGTTTTTAAAAAAAGCACTCTCCAGATCATATTTGGCCAAATAATCTCATATGGTATACAAATGTCTATGTAGTACAATCTGTACTTCTTGAAAAGTACCAAATTTAGCTATCCAATATAATTATGAAGATTACTGAGCATCAGCTGCAGGAAATCATTCTATATATAAGTCTGTTATAGACTTTAAAACAAACTGAAACATGAAGGATGGGGAATTTACCCTTATCTTCTCTTCCTCCTGGCCTTGACTTTTTTTCTCTTACAAATTCCTGTAGAGAAATACATCTTTTATTTTCTTATAAAGTCTCATGTTTTGTATATTCATTAATGCCCAGTTCCTTTTGATGCATACAATTTTAAAAAAAGGGGGATTGGGAAGAATTAAACATTTGGCTTCAAGCCGATTGGCTGATGGCCAGGTCATTATGAGAAAGAGAGATTGAGACGAAATTCACCAACTGGCAAATGAATGGGATATTCATTGATGTTGGCAATTCTGTGAGCCTGACATTTTTTGGGGCTGACCCAGGGGTTCTGACACAACTAATTTCAGTAAATGAACAAATTCTTAGCATAATAATTGCCAAGACCATTATTTTTAAAGATGAAAAAAATGATCTTGCAAGTGAACAAACCATATTAGGATAATTGTGCATACTAATGCAATAAACTGTTCTCAAGAACTTAATAGGTCACTCACACAGGTTTTGTAATTATTGATTCTTCTGGACAGAGGAAAATACATGTGAAAAAGTTGACAGAGGAATCAATTTGATACACTGTCTTTTAAAAGTAGCATTTTAAAAAAATTTCCACACTTTTTAGAAACTTCTGCCCTTTTGATAAATATGAGATAGATTAAACTGAAGAATATGCTTTTTTAGTTATACAATTAAATTACTAACTTTTTTTTTCAAAGTCATTTTTTTTTATTGAAAGAGTTTTAAAAAACAAAAACATTATACAATTAAATTACTAACTTTTAAATCTGTTAAGGAAAAATGAAAAATTAAACATATACAAACTTTTGGATGAAATCTAAATCCCTAAATACTCATCTAATTGGGATGTTGGTTGCAAACTGGATCAAGCAGCAATTTAAGTTACACTTTGCATGCTTCTTCCGCTACTCCTTTTTAAATGGATCAACCTCCAGTTTTTTATGAAGCAAACTATGAGTACAGTTTCATGAGAAAAAGACAACAATAGTTACCACATCTTAAATCTAGCTCATATTCATCCGTGGCTTTATCACATTCTATTTTTTTCTGTTGAAAACTCGAGTCATATGATGTGATCCAAGGCTATTAGTCTCTCCTTGGACAATAGCTATTTCACATATTGGTTTTGTTCTGGAAAACTCATTGATTTTTTGTAGACACTTAATTGTTTTGAATTCTAAATGTCTGTTCCAAAAATGAAGAGAAATGGACATTTTATCCTTTTAGGGTTGTAGAGCAATTGATTTAGCAAGATTGAGACTGCTATTTTCTTCCTAGTGTATGATGAACTGAAGAATTCAGATTGCTTTTAGCAGCTGTTATTACTTCCAGGAGTATTACTTTCAAGGCTGTTCAGAAATCTGGAGTATATATAACTGTTTATATGTTTACTTTTCTATTTTTTAGTTACAGTATCTGACTTAACATTTTTGTAATATTTTTCAAATCACACAAGATTTCGGTAATCTCAACCTCTGCACCCATGGTTTTATATGATCTAAGACGGAGGGCAAGAAAAGTGCAACCAGACTTGCATTATTTTGCTACTATGGCCTCACTCAATAAACTTTAGTCTTCCTATGTAGTTGATTTCCAGATTTGGTTTATTTTGTAGGGCTGACATTTTGCAAGAAATCACGTAAGAAAGTAAAAATGCACAAGACTTGGCAATCATGAACTTTTGACTATTGTTAATGATTTAATTATAACAATTATATGATCAAAACTATATGTACTTTTGAAGATTCACAGAAGCTGCCTGTGTTTTTTTTTTTGCAACAACTTTGATTCCCGCAGAATGCATGTCCTACATAGCAATAGCAATAGCAATAGCACTTAGACTTATATACTTCACAGGGCTTTCCAGGTCTCTCTAAGCAGTTTACAGAGTCAGCATATTGCCCCCAACAATCTGGGTCCTCATTTTACCAACCTCGGAAGGATGGAAGGCTGAGTCAACCTTGAGTCTGGTGATATTCGAACTGCCAAATTGCAGGCAGCCAGCAGTCAGCAGAAGTAGTCTGCAGTACTGCATTCTAACTAACGACTGCACTACCTTGGCTCTTTATATGATTACCTGAAAGTAATGAATTAAAAAAAGAATGAAAATAATCAGTAGGTTACATAAAAGTCACTTGATTATCTCAGACTAGTAGTTTGCAACCCATTTTCTTTCCTATAAGTAAAAAATATTCATTCATACAAAGGAATGCTGCTATACTCTTATAATTCACCCAGACAGCAAAACATTATAAGAATCTAGTAACTGGACTTCAGCTTTTCCTATTCCTTGCCAGTGGCCATTTCAATTAGGACTCTTAGGATGCCCAAAACATCTGAATGGCACTAGGTTTCTGTCCTGGACTAATAGACCATCATTTTAGACTGGGGTGTCAAACTCGATTTCATTGAGGGCCGCATCAGGGTTGTGTTTGACCTTGAAGGGGCTGGGGTATGTGTGACCAGAGTGGGCATGGCCAGTATGACATCACTCATGTTGGGGTGTGTGTGCTTGTGGTGACACAAATGGTGGGCCAGCGAAAATGGGCTCCCGGCGCAGTTTTTGGCTGGGATTGCCAGTGAAAACGGAGCTCGGGAGACCCCCCACGTGGCCCTCACGAGCTCCATTTTCACTGGCCGAGGCACTGTGGGGCAGTCCTTTGCTGTTTCTAGGGTGGCCCCATGGGCCAGATCTAAGAACTCCACCAGCTGGATCTGGCCTCCAGGCCTCGAGTTTGACACCCCATTTTAGACAATGAAAACTACCTTTAAACTAATACAGATATGCTTAAGAAGAATCCAATTTCCCTGCAGTTTCATTGAAGGAAGGGAGTAAATGTAGCTTACATTATCCATGGGTTGAAATTGGAAAGAAAACAATGTGCAAAGGAACTTATAATTAGAAATATGACTCATGATAGCCAGCTATGTTTTCAGAGGCAATGACTTTCCCAAACCTTCAGTGCCTTTGCTTCAACTTCTGCCTTACTCATTTTCTTTTTTTATCCTTTAGGAGCAAGCTATGATATCAAGCGTATTATCAGACTGAGAGAAGAAAACAGAATGGAGTCAGCCTCTGCCTTCATCTTTAGGCTCTCTGGAGGCAGGAGTACAATAACATCTACATTCCAATTTATTCTCAAGCAAGGGACACGTTAACCTAAATAAAAGAGAACACGGTATGATTTTTCTTTCAAGCTCCAATACAAATCCATATATTTTCCCATTACTATCTCCTTCTCTATGGACTGAAAATGAATCTAACCCTCTGAAGAGAATGATTTGGAAGAAGCAAGAAAAAAAACAGCAGTGAAAAATAATTCAGTTTTAGAAATAAGTTTTTTTTAAGTGCTATATTTTGATTTGATAGACTGATATATAACCATTAAAGTTATTTTAAAAATTGCTGCATTTATGTCTGCTTCATATTGCTAGTGAAGAACAATCATGCCTGCTGAAAGAAAAAAAAACCAGGATGTCAGGTAAATTATCTAGCCACTATCGAATATCAGGGTGTATCTGAATTTATAAAAATAATCTAATGTTATTTCCTTCTTTTCAAATTCAATTCAACTGATTTCTCTATAAAATCAAGCCATGCTTCTTGTATTGTTTGAAGAAGTTTTGTTATGTATTCCTGATATTCTCTCCAGAAATATGTAGTAAATCATTTCACTGATTGATTGATTAATTGATTGATTCATATTTCTACCTGCCCATCTCACCTAAGTGACCCTGGGTGGTTGAACAAGAAAGATCTTTAAAAAAACGATGCATTATTACTAAAAGGAGGTCAAAAAGGTGTCTATATAATCACCAGAAGTCAAACCTGATTTGATTTTTTATTAAATTCATGCAGTTATCTTGATTCCATAACAAAGATCTTTTTTCTTTAGCAGGTTTAATTTCTGTTGCATGTTTTATTATACAGAGAGATCACGATTTAGTAGGGATAGTAACACACTACATTCAACGGACCAAATTTCTGCAGTGATTTGTATCATTTGCATTGTTATGCCATTATTGGTGTGAATGGGTATATAGGACATAAACTGCTTCATCAGCGTTATTATTCAACTGATACAAATAGCTGTAATGGCAAATTTCATATTTAATAGACATATAAGACACCATTGTTCCAGTTAGTCTGTTTAAAAAAAAAGATGTAATGTATCATCTCCATGTTGAAGAGATGATGTAATATGGATTCTTCTTCACCTAAAGTCATTTATAAACCTTTTGAAGGGTCATGTGCAACTGGAAGGGGAACAAATGGTATCATATACATTAAGATATCATTGTGCAGCAATATATAGGGATTTTACATACAGTATACAATTTATGTCACTTTGTCACTATGGCTTCTACCTGGACCTTATGTTGATAAAATGGTGCTTTTCATTTTCATATAATAAATGTAAATAATTCCATTCCCAAGCAAATATTTGTATTTCAGATCACAGTGTCTTTACGTATAAACTTATACTTTGTGGTGTTGTTTGCATATGTTAAAGAGAAACAACCTATTTTTGGATAAGTTCAACTGCTTATCATTAGTTATGTCCAGTGGTGAAATCCATTTTCTTTACTACCAATTCTGTGGGCGTGGCTTGGTGGGTATGGTGTGGCAGGCATGGCTTGGTGGGCATGGCAGGGGAAGGATACTGCAAACTCTCCATTCCCACTTTCCTCCAGGGGAAGGATACTGCAAAATCCCCATTCCCTCCCTACTCCTGGGGGAAGGATATTGCAAAATCTCCATTCCCACCTTGCTCTGGGGCCAGCCAGAGGTGATATTTCCGATTCTCCAAACTACTCAAAATTTCCATTACGGGTTCTCCAGAACCTGCTGGATTTCACCCCTGGTTATGTCCAAAGATTCAATTAAAAACTGATGTATCATTTGAGGGGATAGTTTTGTCCAAACAAATTAAATGATAAAGCCAAGGGTCATTATACTAATTCATATTATGCTGATTAATACCTGGATTCACAGTGAACCTCCACAATGTGCATTTATTAACATTTTTGTTCTTTCTGAGAATTGAGCATATATATTATTCAGATAAGCCATGATTGTTGTGCAGGATGGCCAGTTGACCAAAATAGTGCAGTAGACTTTTTTTGCCCCAATGCAACAAAGAGAAGGCTGAAGAAATTTTGGTTTGGAAATTGGTAAACTTCTTCCAGCATGCTATTCTGATCAAAATGTCATTCCTCATAGCTGCATATCCTTAAAACCTAAGTAATATAATCACAGATTTCCCATACAACAGAGAATTGAACAGCTTAAAATAGAAATTGGGCAAGGTAATTCAAATTTATTATGTAGGATCAAAAGGGATAGAAAACAGGGTTATCAATGGACATTCCTCCAGTCTTATGACCACTGTTCTTTTCTATACAGGTACAAGCAATGGGCTCTCATTCTCCATTTCAACAACTAGAAATTTATGGTAATAAAATTGTATTTACCCTATTATGGGGATAAATATTTCATCAATTTTTGGATTAGTCAAAAAATAATGCCTTACAACTCATCATGGCTGATTTTATACAGCACACCTGAGTCAAAATCAAACTACGTAATAATTTACAATACATGAACCAAAGTAGGATTTAACCTTTTATCTTTGAATTACCGTATATACTCGAGTATAAGCCGATCCGAATATAAGCCGAGGTACCTAATTTTACCACAAAAACTGGGAAAAACTATTGACTCGAGTATAAGCCGAGGGTGGGAAATGAGGCAGCTACTGGTCAATGTAAAAAATAAAGATAGAGCCAAGTAAAATAACATGAATATTTATTTGAACGAAAAACAATAAAAGTGCAAAAGGGGGTCCCCAAAAAGAATATGGTATCAAAAATACAGTATCTTTAAAAGTAACAGCAACCAAGCTAACGAGAGCTAAAATCCCTCAAAACTGGAGTTCTCCTCCTCATCATCTGTTTGTCCAAACAGAGCTTCAGCTACTTCAGCTTCTGTGATGTTATCCGCATATACGTTGTCGTCATCACTGAGTTCACAGTCGTCATCATCACTGCTGTCACTCTCATACAATGCGCTGTCTTCACTGCCATCCATAGCATTACTAATGCCACATTTCTTGAAGGCACGTTGCACCATGTCCTCTGGAATATCTTCCCATGCATCACGAACCCACTGTGCTATTAGTTCTATGTCTGGCTTTCTCAGATTTCCAACTTTTGTCAGACGAGCTTGACCAGATGTCATCCATTCATGCCACATCCTTCGCACATGGTCCTTGAAAGGTTTATTTAAACTGACATCTAGGGGCTGCAATACAGATGTAAGCCCACCTGGAATAACGGCCAAAGTGACTTGAGATGACTTTGCCAATTTTTTTATGTCATCAGATGTGTGGGCTCTGAACATATCCCAAACTAACAGTGATCTTCTAGTCCAGTCCCCACTCCTCAAGCAAGAGATCCTATACTGTTTCAGACAAAGGATTGTCCAGTCTGTTCTTTAAAAACCCTCCAGGAATGAAGTGTCCAATAAGGTTCAAATTGCAAGTACCGGTAGTCCTCAATTTAAGACTGCAATTGAGCCCAAAACATTGTTTTGTTATTTTTCCCTAACGTGTATGTATCCCCTGCCCCCATTTCGTCAGGCTGCCAACAAAGCGAAGCACGGCTGAATATTATTATTATTATTATTATTATTATTATTATTATTATTATTATTATTATTATTATTATCATTATCATTATCATCATCATCATCATTATTATTATTATTATTATTATTATTATTATCATTATCATTATTATCATTATTATCATCATCATCATTATTATTATTATTATTATTATTATCATTATCATTATTATCATTATCATTATCATTATCATTATTATTATTATTATTATTATCATTATCATTATTATCATTATCATCATCATTATTATTATTATTATTATTATCATTATTATTATTATATGATGATGATGATTTTTTTGCATTGGACAGAGCGAGTTTCAGTTTACCAAACTTTGTATCTTTTAATGAAACGTGTTAGTCTGGAAGGGACTGTTTGAACTCACAAAACACTTGCAACTTTTAGTTCCGTGCTGAGGATTTTTGGAAAGCAGCCCAGCAATATTTATTTATTGCTCGGACTGCTCTTATTTTCACTCCCCCTTTTCTTTTCTTTTCCTTCCCTCCCTCCCTCCTTCTCTGCCTCTCTTTCGTCCCCCACCTCCCGGGATCCTTGCGGGTCGAAGGTTCTGCCCTGCCTTACACCAGCCGCCCACCTATGCCAAGGTCTCCTGGCTCTTTCGCTCTCTGTAAGCAGCGGCTTCTCGGCAGCGCCGCCCTCCCTCCATGGATCGGCTCCTTCCCCAGCACTGAAGGCATCCTTAGGAATACACCTCCACCTCCAGGAAAATAAAAGAGGCAGAGAAGGTAAATCGCCCGCCCGTTCGGAAAGGAAGGGAGAGGACTCCAATGGAAGAAGGAGAGGAGAATTACCAATAACAAACACAAAGCGCTGGGTTAGAGGTGCCTTGTCATGTACAAGGAGATCAGAGGGCAACCACCATGAAACAATAATCAGACTCAAAACGGGCTGCTTATTTGCCATTTGCTCTGGGTAGAACGGGTTTTTAAAAAATTGGTTTGGAGAAGGAAAGCTAATTTGCTGATCTGCGCGAGGTCGGTTTCTTTTGCCTCCTTCTTCTTCCTCCTCCTTCTTCCCACCCTAGCTTGCAATGCCCCCATCTCCTCCTCCTCCTCCTCCTGCCCCCTCTCGGGGAGAAATTGTTTGTTCTTGCCGTATTTCTCCGCTTTCCAAGAGGCTTTTCTTTTCACCTCTTTCTCCCCACCTCCCCAATTTCCATAGGGAAAAAACCCTAGGAAAACTTGGCAAAAAATAAAATAAAATAAAAAGTACTGAGTGCAAATGTTTTTTTTTTATACTGTAGTTGGAGTTTTCCACGTTTCTTTCACATTCAAGGCAGCATTCTCCCCCCATCCCTCGCTGCTTTTCCAAAACATGCTTTGAAACCTTTGCATTTTATTGGGATGTATTCGTGACAAACGCCCCCTCCGAGGGCGAGAGGAGGACAGTAAGAGGAGGCGAGTGACAAACAAATAAAGAGTTCTTCTCGCCTTGGCGTTGACACACTCGCCGTCCTCTCCGAAAAGCCGAAATTGAGTGCGAAGCGGCAGTGGGGGTGGGTGGGTGGGTGGGGGGAGGCCGCCGTGAAGTGCCGGCTGGGGGAGCCCGGGATTGAAGTGCCGGCATGCTTTGCCAGCTCGGCCGGCTCGTTTTGGGGCGGCGGCTGGCCTCCGGCGTTTTCTTCCGCCGCTTTTTGATGGCGGCGGCGGCGGTGGTCGGCGGAGGGGGCGGAGGAGGCGTTGACATTTCGCCTCTCACTGCCTCCTCTTGCCCGCGGTGGGCGGAGGCGTTGTCACCTCGCCCTCCTCTCCAGCCGAAATTGAGTGCGGCGGCAGGAGGCCGCCGTGAAGTGCCGGCTGGGGGAGCCCAGGAGCCAATCCCGGGCTCCCCAGCCGGCACTTCACGGCGGCCTCCCCACCCCACTGCCGCTCGCACTCAATTTCGGCTGGAGAGGAGGGCGAGTGACAACGCCAAGGCGAAGAACTCTATTTGTTTGTCACTCTCGCCCTCCTCTCCGAAAAGCCGAAATTGAGTGCGGCGGCAGGGGAGGCCGTGAAGTGCCGGCTGGGGAGCCCAGGAGCCAATCCCGGCCCCCAGCCGGCACTTCACGGCGGCCTCCCCACCCCACTGCCGCTCGCACTCAATTTCGGCTGGAGAGGAGGGCGAGGTGACAACGCCAAGGCGAAGAACTCTATTTGTTTGTCACTCTCGCCCTCCTCTCCGAAAAGCCGAAATTGAGTGCGGCGGCAGGAGGCCGCCGTGAGTGCCGGCTGGGGAGCCCAGGCCAATCCCGGCTCCCCAGCCGGCACTTCACGGCGGCCTCCCCACCCCACTGCCGCCGCACTCAATTTCGGCTGGAGAGGAGGGCGAGGGTGACAACGCCCTCCGCCCCACCGCGGGCAAGAGGAGGACGAGTGAGAGGGGCGAAATGTCGAACGCCCCTCCGCCCCGCCCCTCCGCCGACCACCGCCGCCGCCGCCATCAAAAAGCGGCGGAAGAAAACGCCGGAGGCCAGCCGCCGCCCCAAAACGAGCCGGCCGAGCTGGCAAAGCATGCCGGCAGCATTTGGGCTCGTCCTGCCAGCCCAGCTGTTCCCGAGGGCAAAAAACCCTCTCCCTGGGTCGGCTCTGCAAGGGTAGACTCGAGTATAAGCCGAGGGGGCGTTTTTCAGCACAAAAAACGTGCCGAAAAACTCGGCTTATACTCGAGTATATACGGTATCCATGACATACAATAAAAACTTGATTTAACACAACATTAACAGTGAGATGTCAGATTAGAATTTATGTCATTTATAACAACATATCAGATCCATATTTACATAATTAACAAATTATTTGCAATAAAACCTCAATTTACAAACCTTTAGTTAAATGGACAAAACCATGAATTAATGTACATTAAGTCTCTCTACTGGAAGTGAAGCCTAAACAAAGAAATTATCCCACACTTCTAATGAACACAGCGTGTGAAAATAGTTTTGCTGAATTGGTCCAAAATTAATCTTAGTCCAGCATTTTATAAGGCATAATTATCAACCAAATTCTTCTGGGATGCTTGCAGACATCTCCGCTATTTTTCCTCTGCACTCTGGCATATCCACAGAATGGAGCACTTTTATCAAGATGACAAAGTGACATGTTATACAGTGCGATGCAAGGACCATTTCTTTTGTATATCTGTGCAAGTACTATCATGATATTACCTATATATAGAAGTACTGTATTGGTGCCGGCATGACTTCAGTGCAATTCTGCTTTCTACTCCCCCACATCCCTTCTACTTTCCTCTCCCTACATTTGGAGACATGCTATCACCAAAGTATGTATTATTCATGGCAATGCTTTCTACTCATCATACACAACTAACAATATAACACTTCTGTAGGACACCAAGGAGTGGAATATTTAGACCAGAAGCAACATTTTTATGAGGAATAAATAGTGACTATAAGTTTTTAATTGGAATACACTTTGAAAACCTCCCTGATCGGCAACATGTTTCAACTGTGAATTTAGTTGTCATTTATACCCTTCTTTTAACAGGAGAACTAGGATTTGATTTCGAAAGCTGTTCAAGAGAAACTCAAGAAGTATAATACATTTGTACAGGTTTCAGGTCTTGCAAGCAAGTTAATTGTGGACATTTTAAGTTTTCAACATGGGAGACCACCTCTGCAGCCCATAATCCCCGCTTCCCTTTTAGCAGATACCAGCACTCTACTTGAACCATTGGTTTTGGTTTCCTGCCATTTTGAGATTCAGAAAATAGTAAAAATTATTCTGAGCTTGAGGTAGGCTGAACACTGGTGGTTTTTAAGCCCAGCCCTTGTGCAGGATGCAGATCCATCATTACTTTGTCCACTGTTGTCTTAAACTCCCCCAAAACATTAATTGCAACCACCAAAAGGAAGCTATCAACCTCTAGTATACAGAGTATATAAATAACCTGGACCCTCCAGAAAGGTTTTGCTTCAACTCCTAGAAAGCAAAGGTGATATGCCTATACAAGTAAGAATTCTAGGAGATGATCCAACACATCTGGAGGGCATCAAGTTAGACAAGCACAGGAAGCAAGCAATGAGGAAAATTTGCCTTTGCCTAAAAGCAAGCTCATTCTGTCAGTACAAAGACAAGCTAGCATCAGGCATGTGTCAGAACAATAAAATTTGCCTACTCAGGGTAATACTAGAATGGATGGATACCAGATTCTTCCTCTCTTCCTTGAACTTTAGAGAGTTCTTTACAAAGAAATTAAATTCCCATCCTGTATTTTATATTACCAAATCAGCAATGAACAACTTTTATATTCTCAGTGGTCTACTAATATGTATTATGTTACACATATTGACTCAATATGAATACCTCATTGTATAGTATCTCTGATCTCAGACATAATTGTAGCATTAGGTATAAAACCAAAGAGAATACCAGCATACCTCATTCTTTCAAAATTCAACAAACTAGACCCTATCCATTTATTTTCATTTTTTGGAGTATTTTTTAAGGTTGCTATCACTCTGCAGTATTCAGAGGCAGATACTCAATCTTCACAATTGGTTGGAAATTGTCCAAGGAAAAAGGATGACCCAGAATATTATTTCAGGCAAGAAGGATCTTGAAGTTCAAGTTCTTTTAGTGGCAGCACCTCTTCAATTCCAGCAGCCAAAAAAACCAGTGCAATCCTAGGCTGCATCAATAGGAGGATAGAATCAAGATCACATGAAGTATTAGTACCACTTTAAAAAGCCTTAGTAAGGCCACACTTACTAAGTGCAGAGGGCTGGAGGATAAAACATACGAAGAGCGGTTGCAGGAATTGGGTATGTCTAGTTAAAAGTAGGACTAGGGTGACATGATAACAGTGTTCCAGTATTTAAGGAGCTGCTACAAAGAAGAGGGGTCAGCCTGTTTTCCAAAGCACCAGAAGGCAGAACAAGAAACAATGGATGGACGCTAATCAAGGAGAAAAGCAATTTAGAACTAAGGAGAAATTTCCTAACAGTGGGAACAATTAACCAGTGGAATGGCTTGCCTTCAGAAGTTTTGGGTGCTCCATCACTGGAAGATTTTAACAAGAGACTGGGTAGCCACTTATATGGAATGGTACAGGATCTTCTGCTTGAGTATGGGGTTAGAAGACTTCCAAAGTCCCTTCCAACTCTATTATTCTGTTAACCTTCCATGTTGGAATGGCAGACAAGTTTGTTTTGGCAAAAGGTCACAATTTGAAAGTTCCTAAGTAATGTTTATATATCCAGACTATTAAAAATTACTGATAAATGTGAATCTTGACCTATTTGTATTTAATCTAGCAGATGTAAAGAGGCTGACCAAATTGTTCTGTGACTCCATAAAGCGTCCCAAAGATAATAATCTATTTTTTGTTCTCCAGCTGATAGTATTCAGCAAAGCAGTTTTCTTAGACCTGAAAGCTGCGTATAGCTATTTCAATCTATGATAGACTATTGAATAGTATATAGATACTCTGGATTTAAATAGCAACTTAAATCATCATCAGAACTCTCCATTTCTACATGCATGAAATATTTAAAACAGTGGCATTAAAAATCCATTAAGGAGGCATAAAAACTTGGATAAACAACTAAAAGACGGACATTACTCACTATATATGAAAAGTTCCATAATAGCATTGCATTATTTCACGTTCAAATGTGGTTGCTGAGTCATTGGCATTTTCCTGCCAACACTGCAGAATCTTAACTGCTGCAGCTGTAGGTCCTTTGCTGCAGTACAGTTGCCTGCATAAGTAAGCCCCAATTATTTGTTCAGGTTTATGCAGATCTTATCCTGGCTCTTTCTAATGTGATTCTTTATAGTTTTGTCCAATAACACCTGCTGATGATTATTCTGTGAAGTGCTTCCAATTAAACAACCTAAACAAACGAGCAGCCCCAGCCATTCAGAATCAAAGTTATTGCAAATGCCTTAAAAAAGGCCATTGGTTCCTTTGGTTTTATGCTAAAACCCACAAAACTGCACTGTACTTGGCTGCAGTTCTTGGTAGGGGTTCAAGATAGTGATTCAACACAGGTTTTTTCCACCATACTGGCCATACATGCTAATTTAAACCAGTCTTAAAAGGAGCAACTCATCAGATGAATGTGGGAGTGAAATGCTATGCTTTGGGGGGATCTATCAAAATGGCATGAAGGATTAGGAAAAGGAAAAACTATTTTTTCTTTTTTAAATTCTAGAGTAAGCAATTCAAACGTTCTGTGGCTGCACCTATTGCATTAAACCACAATAATTAGCTTGAGGGAGACTCTTACACCCCAGCTAAATAAATCACAATTGATCCCATCCTGTTACCCTTGTAGCAGCACTGGGAATGGCTAATATTTTAGCATTAAACTCCTGTACTTTGCTACTGTCCTGATGGTGGAATTTTGGCATATACTTTTATTCTACAATTTTCACCTGTCGAAATGCTGCTATGCAACTATTAAATAAAACAGGAGCTATTGGTTTGCTTTCCAGACAATCACTCAAAGTAGATGACTCAGGCTATAAAACCTATCTACATATAGATGAAGATAAAGAAACAGCCAAACTATCATTGTATAATAGTAGTTCTTACTGCTAAAATGTCAAACATTATAACAAGGCTGGGCTTGAGATACAATCCCAAATGGGTATATATGCTGCATTTCATTTAATCAATCAATCAGCTCAATACTGGTTTGCATCTGAAATTTAATTTTAAACAGCATTCTTTCATAATTGTTGCCCCTAGTAATGTTACTATTATCTGGGATTTGTATCAGGAGTGGGTTCCACTTACCTTTACTACTGGTTTGCAACGGCAGCACGTGCGTGTTTCTGCACATGCACAGCTTATGCGCATGCACAGATCACCCATGATGATGTCGTGGCGGGTGGGTGGAGCCTCCCGCCAGTTTTACTACTGGTTCTATAGAACTGGACTGAACCGGGAGTAACCCTCCACTGATTTGTATATGTACAACTACTTGGAAGCATCTTGTTCCTGTGAAGAATAAGTAGAGCAATTCATGTTTTACAAACACTTCTAAAACTTATGAATCCAGACAGGCATTTCTTATAATCTAACATATATGCTATCAAAGTTACCTTTGATCAATGCATTAAGCATTACTTTAAACCTGAATTGATCTGTGGAATTAACTAAGCCCTAATGCAGCTTGTATGGTTTTGGTTGGGAATGTGATTCAAATCTCTTGTGGTTTCAAAAGCATGCTTTATTGGCTAGGGGGTTAGTAAACTCTGCAAACTGTGATTTATTCCACAAACCAGGGTTTTACACAGTTCATGGATCTATTTGCTTAATGATTTCTAGGTTTAGTGAACAGTTGCCATACCACATTCTATCAAGATTGATGATGACTGGATACAGACTTTATTCTAAGGAAGCTCAGGCACTATGTACAAATTATTGATGCTGTTATCTCCAAATAACCAGTGAAAAGTAAAAACAGATGCTCAAACCAGGGATCATAAATATCCTTCTTTCTTGCAAAACAGCTCATTCATAATTTATATCTCAGGTCAGAATGGGAAATAGATGGGGAAGAACAGATACAGGTACCAGTTTTAACCATGTTTAGAAATTTTGCAAATTTTGCATAGGAAATTGTGACACTTTCAGTGTAGCCCACTGAGACAGTAGCTGAGCGAAAAGAGAAGTGGCTCATTCATTCCTGATTGGGGAAGTTACCCTGAACAGCTTGGCTAGAGCTACCAAACACTTAGTATTTCCTTGCCTAAATAGAAAACAAAGAATAAGCAATGCAACCTAGGCCTACTTCATTTCCTTACCATTGAGAGAGAGTGGTTAGGAACGGAAGATTAGGTAATAATCTTTTCATAAAGCAGAAGCTCTAAAACTTCATTTATTCAAGGGAAGCAGGAAATGCATGGTGACTTGTACTCCTAATAAATCTCACTGCAGTTTACAGGAATGTTTCTGATTTGAAAAAAAAAATCCACCTTAGAAAATGCAATTCCATTTCCTTAAATTCCCTTATGTATATCTGTATTAAGAAAGGTCACTATGTCAACTGTGAGAAAACTGTTTTATTGAAAGAAATTTGAAGCGTGACAATACAAACCTTTCTTATTAAAAAAAAAAGCTAGGCTCTAGCTAATTTTGTTTTTGAAAAAATGATGCCAAATAATATTTTATAATTTTTTAAATTGATTTGGAAACAAATGTTAAACATATTACAGACATTTGATACTTTCATATTGAGTGGATTCAATTACTTAAATGCCACTTTCACCTCTGCTTCTATTGAATAATTTAACGTTCTTTACATTCTATTATTCCAGATTACAAATAAAAGATACAGCTTTTTATTATAGTATATAAATGAGTTCTAAGAAATCTTTACCCAAGGAATATTTCAATTTTTCTTTTGAAAATGCTAGGTACTATTCGAGATTTAAAATTATGAGGCCTCAATGTTTTTTAGACATAACTGATGAGATATGTATTGTCAGTAAGTCCAATACATGCTTAGAAATAATGCTAAAAGTAGAAAATCAAATATTCATTCATTGAGTAACATGACCAAGGTACAGTACAGGGGTGGGTTCTACTTACCTTTACTACTGGTTCGCAACAGCACTGCGTGCGCTTCTGTGCATGCGCATAAGCTTCCTGACGACGTCTGGGTCAGTGAGCGGCGCCTCCTGCCAGTTTTACTTCTGGTTCTTACGAACCAGTCCGAACCGGGGGCAACCCACCACTGGTACAGTAGCTGATCCAACTATTTGGTTTGTTTGCAGTCTTAATAATTGTATGAATTATAAAATGACATGACTTTTTATTTATTCTTCCATTTTAAGTCTACGAGTAGTAATTGTCTTTAATTTTATTTTTCTGTAAGACTCAAAATACTGTAGTGGAATAACAATACGGTAGAGCAGTGTTGCTGGGGAATTCTGGGAGTTGAGGTCTACACACCTTAAAGTTGTCATGGTTGAGAAAGTAGAGAAAGGTCTGCAGTAGAGAAATGTCTAGAAACTCAGTTTCTGTTGTCATACATTGAAAGCAAAACATTAGGGAATAGGCAGTTCATCACAAATTTCCCACTAAGACCTGGTTTTTAGGTGCTCCAAATATGAAAGGAAGTAGAGCTCCAATATAAGGTTCAAACTGGTATATATGCTTTCAGCGGTGGGCTTAAGGCTTCAGAATTTCTTATATTTGTTTTCTTATCCATGTACACTGCAGGTCTGACAGAACATAATATCAATTCAAAGCTGCTCTTTTAAAAGCATATAGCGGGGGGAAAGCTTACTGAAAATAGTAACACTTCTGTGTAGACTTACAGCAACTGATTTTTGCATGCTATGCCGCATTTTAATTGATATGGTTGTGAAAAAAGTACTCCCCCAAGTATATACTTGGCAGATTCTAAAAGCAAAAATAAAGAAGTGGTTTTAAACCTGTAGACGTCGATTCACCCCACACCAGTCAAGAAAGAGCCCTCTTTTGTACTGGGAATAAAGTAAGTTTAGCTTTCAGAAGGATTTAGCTTTTGCGTGTCTATGACAGAGAGTTCTCTGCATTTTCTGCAAGCTGAATGAATACAATACGGTGTGGTGGAAGCGGACTCGTCTATGTGGCTCACCAAGAAAGTCAATAAATACACTTTTGTCATATAGAAAAGAACGGCCCGTACAAGATTAAGGTATTTGTGTACGTAACCTCTCTGGTCAGGAGTCGCACAGTGGTGGAGGGAAAATGAGTAACAGGCAAACCTTATGGAGGCGTGTTTGTCTGTCTGTCTCTCTGTGTGTGAAGCGTGATACATCGGGGTTAGGATTCCTCCACGTTTCGCACCCAGCGAGCTGAGTGCTATAACCCCTGCAACTGTCGCAGGCCGAAGGCAACGCCACCTGCCCTTCCGTTCCTTCTCCCGGGCTACCCTCCGTTTGACCCTTTACTGCTCAGGCGCTCCCCTCCATCGGCTCTTCCCCCCCCCTCCTGCAGAGACTCTCCTCCCTCCCTCCGCCGTCGGCCTCCCTCCGTCCGTCCTCTTAGGGCGGTCTCTCCTTTTCCCCATGTGCGGAACCGGCGGCGCGGCGCGGCGCTGGCTGGCGGAAAGCGCGAGGCCTGTTTCGATGCTGCGGCTAGCGGGTTTTTAGCCTGCCTCCGGATAGGCGGGCGCCGCGGTGACTTTCAACAGCCCTGCCCGTCACGGAAAGGAGGCTCGGCCCGCGAAGGAGGCCGGCGAGGAAGCTTGGAAGGGCATGTGAGTGAAGCTGGGTGGCGCTCACTTGGGGAGCCGTTTTGGAGAGGCGCTGGAGACCCCCGGCGCGTTCCAGGGGTCCCTGGGCTGGAGTTTGTCTCTCACCCGCGAGGATGGCGCTGCGGCTCTCGGCTGAATGTGCCGGGGAGTGGCGGCCGCTGCTGTTGCTGCAGCTTGGGAAAGGCCGTTACCCGACTACAATGGGAGCCGCGTTTCCTCGAGAGGATGATGTCCTGGGTGGGAAATATACCGTAGTTTGCTTCACGGCCCCGGCTTTTCTCAGTTTTCCTGCGGCAGGATTCCCCAAACCGGGGCGCCACCTCTGGTTGGCGACGTGACACACAGGGTTACAGTGGATCTTTATTGCCCGGCTTGCTATTGTGTAACCGTTGTTAATCTTGTGTTTTCGGCTATTTTGTAATTCAAACTGTCCTAATGCTGTCCGGGAATTACCTGGACGAAGCACTTTAGAGGGTGGGATATATTATGTGCATTGAGCGTTTCCATCTTAAGGTGTAGATTCAAGCCCCCAAACATACCCCTATATATATATATATATACTGGATTTTAGGGTGGCCCAGAAGATCTCATAACTCTGTGTTTTGTTTCCCCGAATCTTTAAAAGGCATGCTTAGTACAGTAGGATTAAAAGGATATATGTGGTGTGCATGTATGTATGTGTGTGTGCATGTATCACATTTTACATGCTGGTGTGAAAGGCCCACACCCACCTCTGCATTGTTACTCAGCTGATAGTGCTACTCCTGGCACTCTACCACTCCCCTCCTAATGATGCTTCTGCGGATTGGAGTAAAGAATAAATGCAAACTCCTGGAGAATAAGAGACAAATGAGGATCCTCAGAAGAGTAGAAAGGGTGCTCAAGAGGTTTGAGAGAAATTCCTTGCCTGTTTGTAATGGCAAAGAAACTTGGATTTAATGAGAATTGCTTGAAAGATGGAAAAAAATGTACTGTATAAGCTAATAGTTAATCATACACAGCCATACAACAGGAGATTATCTATTTGATGCATTTATATCTCATTTTTCCTAGGAGTGCCTAAGGCAATAGCCCCCCCCCCTCAAAAACCTCTGAAAATAGATCTGTGCAGTGCAGAAGTGCACAAATGCAACTCTGTAAAGCAGTTGTGTCAGTTTGGTAGCTGCCAAATTGTCCTGGGAAAAGATATAGTTGCTATAAAGCTTTTCAGACAGGTACTATGTCTGAGCCCCGTGGGCTCTAAAGCAACTTCATGGAACAGAATCTGAACACATTTGTACCATCTTGCTAGGAAATATGTTAAGTAGAAAAATAAATCTGGCCCAAAGTATAGGCTTCAAAGGCTGGGGGTAAACTTATACTTGGTTCGCTGTGTCACACTGATAGCTTGCAGTTGAATTTGCCATGTAAATATATTACAGTAGTCCTTCATTTAGCAACCATTAATTTATTAACTGTTCAAATCTGCAACAGCACTGAAAAAAGTTCTCACATACTGTGAGAACAGTTGCAGCATCCCCATAGTCACATGATCAAAATTCAGGCACTTGGCAACCCACTATTTGTTTAGGACAGTTGTAGCCTCTCATGTGGTTGCCATTTGCTACCTTCCCAGCTGGCTCTTCACAAGCAAAGTCAATGAGAGAAACTTAACAACTGCAATACACACTTAACAGCTGCAGTGATTCGCTTAACAACTTGGCACAAAAGATCATCAAATTAGGTATGACTCACTTAACAACCACCTTGCTTAGCAATGGAAATACTGATCCCAATTGTGGTCCTAAGTCAAGGCCTATGTATACATTTTTTCCCTGTGTTTTCTGTACATATTTCCCATACACATGTATGTATTTATCATTATTTTTATGTATGCATTGATGTTGTAAGTTTTGGGAACAATGTAAAGTTGAGACAAATGTGTTGATAATCTATGAAACGAACAAAAACACAGTATATAATGCTGGGGTGCCTTGATTCCTATTTTCTGTGGTTGTGACATACATGTGAAATGCGTTCCACTCAAATATAGGAAGGCTCCTCAAAATATTTTCTTAGTAATTAATCATTGTTGATTGGTATTCTTTCACTGCTATTGCAGTGGTTTATTTTTCACATTTTATTCTGCTTCCTTCTCATCATAATACAGTAAACATCGGGCTTTTCTTTATTATTATTTTGACTGGTTGGAGATTTATGGTTACATAAATCCTTTAAATTTAAAATTTAAAAGCATACTTTTAAATGCTGTAATTTCAACAGGTTGCCAACTTTTAGTAGCTTGCTGAGGTGTTTTAAGAAAAACACTTGGTTCTTATCTCCTGCAATTGTTTGCTTCATTTCTTACATTGTTGGGCATAGAAATCAATGTTTTCCTTTCCCAGGCCGCTTAAAACATTTCTGTGTTAAGTGGAGAATAAAAACATTCTATTTTTCTGTTAATCTACTTAGTTATCTGCACATAATGCCTTGTTACCTATAGCTGCAAGCAAATTATTAAGTTCAGTGTTCCCTGAGTAGCTTATATTGTATAGACTTTTGTAAAGAGTTAGGAAACAGATCTTTTAGCTGTAGTTCAGTTTATACAAAATTGAGGGGAAAGAAATAGAATAAATAGATTATTGTGTATAGATTTTGCAATATTTTATCAGAATAGAAATAGAATAGAATAGAATAGAATAGAATAGAATAGAATAGAATAGAATAGAATAGAATAGAATTGCATGCATGCATGAATGAATAAATAAGGAATTTTGAATTTTAATATAGCAAACACCATGATTATTTAGAATATATCCTTGGTGTGCTATATTTAAAATTATGGGATATGGCTGAGTGTATATATGTGTGTGTGTGTGTGTGAATATCATATACATACACACACGTACACACACTATTAAAATTCTTCTCATAATTTTTACCTTGGTGAAATGGTGTCTTATAGGGCAACAAATTTTTTTAAGGAAGATACCTCAAATGGGTTAATCTACAGAATGCACCCAAAATCTGGCACTCATGACTCTCAAGGGAATGAAATTAAGGAAAGTTGTGACTGCATTAGTGCTACTGGCTGCTGCTGCAATGACATCATTTTCAACATTCTGTGACAATTTTCCAACCACTCTCTCAATTCCTTGCTCATTCCCTCACCCAGCAGCAGCCACTTCTCTGACTAATAGGAAGGGGAAAGAAAGGGGGGGGGGAGAGAGGAAGGAAGGAAGATTTCCAATACTCCTTACTAATTTCCCATATGGAAATTCCCACTCCCACTGTTTTTTTTGCCTACCATGGTCATTCTGTTTATTTAGGTGAGGAAATATCTCTGAAAATACCCAATGGAGTATGGGTTGTCTAAAAGTAAAGGTAAAGGTTCCCCTCGCATATATGTGCTAGTCGTTCCCGACTCTAGGGGGTGGTGCTCATCTCCGTTTCAAAGCCGAAGAGCCAGCGCTGTCCGAAGATGTCTCCGTGATCATGTGGCTGGCATGAGTCAACACCAAAGACACACAGAATGCTGTTACCTTCCCACCAAAGATGGTCCCTATTTTTCTACTTGCATTTTTTACGTGCTTTTGAACTGCTAGGTTGGCAGAAGCTGGGACAAGTCATGGGAGCTCACCCCCTTACGCAGCACTAGGGATTTGAACCGCCGAACTGCCGACCTTTCAATCAACAAGTTCAGCACCCTAGCCACTGCGTCCCTTATGGGTTGTCTAATCCCTGTTATATATTGGTATATTATTAAGTGCCCTAGTTTAAAAAGGATTAAGCTGAATGACATAAGAAATGGAAAAATATGGTTATAGATTTGGAATACAGTTCTTTCAAAGAAAATTAAAATTGCTTAGTAAACAAACAAACAAATGCAAATATAGATGTCTCAACAAATACTAAATTATCTATTACAAAAGTAGAAATAGAGAAATATTTTGTTTGGGTTAAGTAGATAAATCTTACAATTATTGGTAAGTTCTGAGAAAGATTATAGAAACAAAACCAGTATCTAGAACCAGAGATAGCCATTTTATAAAATGATATAATAAAAGGAACATGGTCTCATTTTGTCAATTGCTCTGCTCTCTCAAATCTATGAAAGCACACAAGATAAATTTGTATCTCATAAAGTTTTAATTAAGTTATAATTAACTTAATCTCATAAAGTTAAAATGTACGATTGAATGTAATTGACTTCAGAACAGATAAAAAAATTATGTTTTTTAAAAACAGTTCATATCTAAAATTTATAGTAAGTAGAACTGGATATCATTGGTTTCCGTGGATATTAATATAAAAGAATTATGCATTGACGGTTAAATGGCGAAACCCAATTTACGAACTTTGCAAAGACTTTGGGAAGCTTATAAATATGATTTGTTCACAGTGCTATATTCAATGAGCCGTTAATCTGATAGTATTTATTTCTTCCTTGTTAATTAAGGTCAATCACAGTGATTGTTCTTCATGATTATGTGGGTTGCAGAACCTTTGAGGTACCTTATTCAACACATCTGGGAGCCATAAAAGAGTTAATTTATCTTGAGACTGGTTTTCCAGTAGCTGAGCAGTCTCTGTTCTACCAGGGAAGAGAGGTAAGGAAATGTTCCAATGGCCACTCTCCCACCTGCAGTCACATATCTGCCCTTTGTACCATGGTCACATTTATGGCTGTTTGCAGCATCCCTTCACCTTGTTTTATATGGTGTTGCTGAAAAACTAGCATTTCCATTTTTGGCAAAAGTACATCATAGTGAACAATGGGTTTGCTTAACAACTGTGATGTTTCCACTTATAACTGCAGTTTTTGCTTAACAACCGCCATAAACAAACGTAAAATGAGATCAATCATGTGATCAACTCATTTTATGATCATAAATTTATGACTCTAATGTGGATGCTGCATTAGGGTCATAACTGAATGTGAAACTGAATACAAGTAGTCCTCAACTTGCAACCATTTGTTTAATGAAACTAACAGTAATAATTTCTGGTAACCCATTACTTAGTGATTGTTCAAAGTTACAACGGCACTTGAAAATGTAATTTATGACTGTTTTTTAAAGATATGACTATTACAGCATCCTCATGGGCACATGACAAAAATTTGGATGCTCGGCAACTGGCATGTATTTATAATGATTGCAGTGACATGTGATCACCTTTTGGGACTTTCTGACAAGCAAAGTTAATGGGGAAGCCAGATTCATTTAACAACCGTATTACTAACTTAGCAACTGCAGTGATTCACTTAACTGTGTCAAGAAAGATCACACGGTGAGGCAAAATTCATTTAACAACTTCTTGCTTCACAACATTTGGTAACTGTGGCACTTGGTAATTGTAGCCATTTATTGATTGGTATCATATAAAGTAATTAATTGTTGATGCTTATTTAGGAACATAGAATGTTAAATAATAGTCTTTTTCTTGTAGTTGTTCAATTGGGTCACGGTTGGGAATCTTCAGTCTTCTCAGAATCACGTATTTCTAAACCTTTTGTCCAAGGGCCTAAAAGGAGGAGGTATAGTAAATTATAATATGCTAACCATTCATTTCTTTACCTGTTCATCTTTCCTTATTCATGTTTTTCTAGTATTTGTATTTTTAAAAATTGAAATATTCTAATGAAAAAACACAGTTGACATTCTTGTGTATTGAAATTTGTTAGTAATTTGCTATAGAAATAAATATCTCAAATTCTAGCAATAGCTTTATTCTGTTTCAGGAGCGTGTGTTTAGTTTGATATTGCTGCTCCATATGTAACATCTTACAAAAAAAAACAAAAAAAACTTTGCCACAACCAATATTAAATTTTCAGGTGCCCATACAAAAGTACTTGTCCTATACGTGCTTATGAGATTGGATTTGTACATCACATAAACCCATAATGTACATGGTTCATTTTAGGATAGTAAACTAGTTTGAGGTCATAGTTATATTGGCTTACATATTACTCCTATAGCGACGCAAATTTATACGAATATGGGCACTTAGATTTATGATTTTCCAGCTTATTCCTACTTTTTTTTTAATGCTAGACAAGACCTTTAATCAACCCTAAGAAGTATAAATGCAATTTCCATTAAAAAAAAAAGAATATGTCAGGACTTGACAAAATAAGCTACAGTTAGTTTGTTCATCTTTAATATTGGCTGTTTCTGGTGTTTTTAAGAAACCATGGCTTTTACAGGCTGTAGCTTTTTGTAATGAGTGCAGATGTTACTGTGTACTATTTTTGTGCAGGTTTCAAAAATTGGATTTCTCTGGGGAGATGTTTGCACTGGTTTTCCTTTTTAAAATGTATCTGGGTTTGGTCCCTCTATTTTTAATCCCCACAATACATCTCATAGAGTAGGGCCTCTGGAGCAATATGAAAAATTAAGACGAGCCCTTCCATTTACTTGGCTTTGATTCATAAGTGCTCGTGAGAGCTACAAGAACACTCATGTTCTCATGATATGGAACTAGATTTGGGATTTAAAGGGTTATATCTTTTTTCACTTCTGTTTATACATTTTATTTTAATTCTCTGATTGTTATTACTATTTACTTGATTTTTAACTTGCTTTTTAATCACAGAACAGCTACCAGTAAGTGAGATTAAGCTGTTACCGAGATTCTACCTATAAACATCTGAAACCAATTCTGTAATGAAAAGTATATTTTCCAGTATTTCAAGTGCAGGAGTACCAGTTTTATTTTATTTTATTTAGGTCGCTTTGGGCAAACCACTCCTCCACTTGTTGATTTCCTTAAAGATATTTTAAGAAGATACCCAGAAGGAGGGCAAATTCTTAAGGTAATTAAAACTATTGTACCTATCTAATATTGTTGTTGTTTTGTTAGTTATGTAATGTTGTTTGTCAGTTCAGCCTTTCTACTATTTCCAAAAAATTATAGTGAAATGGGCATAGACTAAAGGATGTTAGGTTTAGAATTCTAGATGGTTGTCAAATTAAAAAAAAATAGCAATAATGCTAAAAGGAACAGGAAGCTGAGACTTACTCCTGTCTTTTCCATCTTGATAAATCATAGCATGTTGTGATACCAGAGCAAATTCACTAACTGTGCAGTGATACATTTTCACCACTATTATTATTTGCATATCTAAATTTTATAACATAATTTTGAGAATCATAACTTACTAATTTGTCATGTAAAGAATATTGTTTCTTTTGAATGTTTACTTTAAATATAGAAGCAGAACTATAAAGGGAAGGTATAAACAATATTTTTTCACACCTAAGTGTTTTGATAAGAAGCAGAAGAATTTGAAGTGCTGATCAAAAATATTTGATCCCGTTTGCGGCAAAGAGAGAAGATAAAGACTGCCAGCACTGACCTTCCATAGAGTTTTGCCTAAAGTTGTGATTAGTCAGAATAGAATAGAATAACAGAGTTAGTCCAACTCCCTGCTTAGGCAGGAAACCCTACACCACTTCAGACAAATGGTTATGCAACATCTTAAAAACTCCTAGTGTTGGAGGAGTCACAACTTCTGGAGGCAAGTTGTTCCACTGATTAATTGTTCTAACTGTCAGGAAATTTCTCCTTAGTTCTAAGTTGCTTCTCTCCTTGATTAGCTTCCACCCATTGCTTCTTGTCCTACCCTCAGGTGCTTTGGAGAATAGCTTGACTCCGTCTTCTTTGTGGCAGCACCTGAAATATTGGAACACTGCTATCATGTCTCCCCTAATCCTTCTTTTCATTAAACTAGACATACCGAGTTTCTGCAACCGTTCTTCATACGTTTTAGCCTCCAGTCCCCTAATCATCTTTGTTGCTCTTCTCTGCACTCTTTCTAAAGTCTCCACATCTTTTTTACATCTTGGCAACCAAAACTGAATGCAGTATTCCACGTGTGGCCTTACCAAGGCATTATAAAGTGGTATTAACACTTCATGTGATCTTGACTCTATCCCTCTGTTTATGCAGCCCAGGACTGTGTTGACTTTTTTGGCAGTTGCTGCACACTGCTGGCTCATATTTAAATGGTTGTCCACTAGGACTCCAAGATCCCTCTCACAGTCATTGAGCAAGATACCACATATACAGTGCATTTTGTTTTTCTTGCCAAAATGCAGAACCTTACTTTTTTCACCATTGAATTTCATTTTGTTAGATAGCGCCCAATGTTCAAGTCTGTCAAGGTCCTTCTATATCTCGAGCCTATCTTCTGGAGTGTTGGCTATTCCTGCCAGCTTGGTGTCATCTGCAAATTTGATGCATTCCCCATCTATCCCCTTGTCCAAGTCATTGATGAAGATGTTGAAGAGTACTGGGCCTAAAACAGAGCCTTGGGATACTCCACTGCATATTTCCCTCCATGTAGATGCAGTTTCAGATTAATATCCTTAAACTGATTCTTACCAAACAGCCAAAAAATGTTATTTGTCAACCTAAAGGGCAGGGAATAGCACAGTTTAAATTATAGTAAAGCTAATTCCAACTGGAAGTTGTAGAATATTTTCTAGCAGAAAGATCAGTTTATCAGTGGAACCAGTTATCCAAGAGTGACCAAAATATCTGTCCAAACCTATTTTGCTTTGGCAGCAATCTTGGTTGAAAAGTTTTTGGGTTCATGTATGTGTATCCTCAGATGATGAAGGGAAGACCTCATGGTATGTACACCAGTGTATTTTTAACTTGGCAATTTTAAGATGTGTGGACTCTCAGAATTCCCTAGCCAGCTGGTTTGTTGCTGAGTTTGAAAAACACTGATCTACAGTAAGTATTCAAGAAGATGTGGGGGGAGGCCTCTTTTTTTCTTTTTTTGTGGGGGGAGCGGAAGGGTGTTCCTAAAAAGCAAAGGGGATTGCTTTTTAAATCATCCCTCTAAACACTTTGGTTAGCCCTAGTGGATAAATATGTGTTGTGGATATTTTAATTCTAATTGTGGAGCATGGAGTTTGATTCAGTAATCTAACTGACCTTTCAATTCTATTCTTCTTCTGTGATTCCTGATTAAGTACCTGAATATTCTTGCTTTCTTTTCCCTGTGCATTCCTTTCCCTTTTATAACTTTTAGATTACAAGATTGAGATCAAGGACTACCTTTTTTTAAAGTTACAAACTGCCTTACATTCCAGCTCCAAATCATCATTTAATCACTCAGTCATTAATCTGATGTAAAATATTTTTCCAAATGTGTCATCATCACCTTTGACAAAAGAGGTGCCTATTTGTAATTTTAATACAATTTTAGCGTAAATGTGTTTTGCAACCTTGCTTCTTCATCTTTGTCCCTGCACCACGACTGAGGTATTCTAATCAACTGAGCTTTGGATTAATATGAATTAGAATATTTTAACATAATATTTGTTCTATTCTGTTTCCAGGAATTAATTCAGAATGCAGAAGATGCTGGGGCTACAGAAGTTAGGTTTCTGTATGATGAAACTCAATATGGAACAGAGAGCCTCTGGTCTAAAGACATGGCTCAGTACCAGGGTAAAATCTCTTTTTCAATTCTGTTTTCATGTCTGAATTATCTGCTTTCCTGCATTATCATAGCAAATTGTAAAATTCCTTATGTGGGAGGGCTCTGCCCGTAGAGATAGCAAGAGAAGTTCCTTGAGGATGGGTCCCAGCACAAGTCCGAAAGCTTAGAAGACAAAACCTCTGGTCCCAGTAATCAACCCAGATTGGATCCTGCAACATTATTCTGGGACACATATATTCACTTTCATTTGTGAAAGATAGTAATATTGAAACCGAAGCTCATAGACAATTGTATTATAATTCCCTTTGAGATATATGTATCGAGTTAGTTATACTTCTTCTAACCCCATTTCTGGTCTGATGGAAAAATCTTACATTGGGTTTTTACTAGCAGGTAAGAAGCCCAAAGTAACTCTTGCCATTGCAAAATTTACGTTCACAGCTTGTAAAATTTGCACATTGTTGAAATATCTTATACTGTATTGGTAACATAACATTTTTGAGTTTATGTTGCTTTTTCCCCTCTCTAGGTCCTGCACTTTATGTGTACAACAATGCTGTTTTCACTCCTGAGGACTGGCATGGCATTCAAGAGATAGCAAGGAGCAGGAAAAAAGATGATCCACTCAAAGTGGGGAGATTTGGAATTGGTTTTAATTCCGTTTACCACATTACTGGTATTTGCAATTATGTTTTTGAATGCTTTAGAATTAACATTAAGACACATTACTTTTGTATGCACTGGGATTTGCGCTGGTTTTCTTTTTTTTAAGTTTGTTTTAACATGAATTTAATAAGAAAAAAATATTTTATTTATTATTTATTTATTTAATCAAGCATTTATTTGATAACAGATACAAGTATAAACATGGTCATGAATACATGAAATGGATATGAATAAAAGGGAACATTAGGACTGGGACGGTAGGCACGCTGGTGGACTTATGCACGCCCCTTATAGACCTCTTAGGAATGGGGTAAAGTCAATAGTAGACAGTCTAATGTTAAAGTTTTGGAGATTTGGGAAAGAAACCACAGAGTCAGGTAGTGCATTCCAGGCATTGACAACTCTGTTACTGAAGTCGTAGGTCCATCAGAAGATCTCTTTAAAAACAGAGTGAAATTAGAAGATGTCTAGACCATTGGAAGAACTGAGAGACCAGATTAGGAATAAATCTTCATGAAGAAAAGCTATCTGTATGATTGCTAGTTGTGACACATAGTTAAAAAAAAGGGATTGGGGGATATGGCTTTTGAATTGTTTTGTCATTCTAAATGGTGTTAAAACCAGTGTGGTCTAATGGTTAAGGTATCAGGCTAGAAAGCAAGAGGTTATGAATTCAAGTCCTGCCTTAGCTATGAAAGAAGCCAGCTGAGTGACCTTGGGCTAGTCACTTTTTCAATTTATCTCACCTCACAGGATGGTTAGTTTGGGAAAAATAGAAGGAAGAAGGTGTGTTGGATAAGAAAAGAAAGAGAAGGGGGGGACTAAAGCGTCAAAGTTTTTATTTTTGTACTTAATGCAGACATCTAATTACATATTTCTGCTTTTATCTTGTAGATGTTCCTAGTATATTCAGTGGTGACCAAATTGGAGTGTTGGATCCTCATCAAAAACTTTTTGGACCTTCTGAGTCAGGCCAGTGTTGGAACTTGAAAGATGACATCAAAGAAATCAACGAACTAACAGACCAATTTACACCATTTGTTGGTGTGTTTGGAAGCACAAAGGAAACCTTCAAAAACGGACATTTCCCTGGCACCTTCTTTCGTTTTCCTCTTCGCCAGCAGCCTTCCCAGCTGAGTAGCAATCTATACAATAAGGATAAAATTCTAGAACTGTTTGATTCATTCAGAGCGGACGCTGATACAGTTCTTTTATTCCTTAAAAGTGTGCAAGATGTCTCCTTACATGTTAGAGAAGCTGATGGAACCGAGCGGCTTATTTTTAGAGTTACAGCCAGTGAAAACAAGGCTTTGAAGCATGAAAGACCCAACTCTATCAAAATTTTGGGAAGTGCAATAAACCAGTATTGTAAAGGCATTCCAAGTAATAGTATAACATGCGTGACGTACCATATAAACATAGTTTTAGAAGATGAGAGCGTTAAAGATGCACAAAAGACATCTTGGTTGGTATGTAACAGTGTTGGTGGACGAGGAATATGTAATGAATTGGACTGCTTGGCGGATGACTTGAAATATATCCCAACTATTGGCATAGCCATGTCTTTATCAAGCAGCGGAGAAGAAAAAGGAGCCGAGGCCCAACTATCAGGAAGAGCATTTTGTTTCCTTCCGTTACCTCCTGGTGAGGAAAGTAAGACTGGTTTGCCGGTTCACGTTAGTGGGTTTTTTGGTCTAACAGACAACAGAAGAAGTATAAAATGGCGAGAACTTGATCAGTGGCGAGATCCAGCAGCCTTGTGGAATGAACTTCTTGTAGCCAACGTGGTCCCTGAAGCCTATGCAACTTTGATACTGGAAGCCATTAAGCAAATGGAAACAGAAACAAATTCAGATTTTCCTTTGTCAGCTGAGCTAATTTACAGATTGTGGCCCCAAAAAAATACAACGAAAGTTCATTGGCAGCCAATTATAGAACCTCTTCTGAAAAAGTTATTCCAGGACAAAGTTATTTATTCCATCAGTGGCAACTGGGTAAAGGTAGAGGAAGTATATTTTTCAGAAATGGATGAGAGTTTGGAATCTACCCAAGCTGTGTTAAACTACCTTCAGGAATCGGGAAAAGAGGTTGCTAAAGTGCCTGATAATATTGCTAATGCAATCAGTCTTGTGATTTTGGGTATAAAAGCTATCAAGAAAGTGACTCCGGGAACAGTACGTCATGTGTTAAGGAAATCTGAGCATAAGGGATCTGCCGATGAAAAACTTTGTATCCTAGAGTTTGTGCTTGGCGATGGAAATTATGGTGAACTTATTGGATTGGAGCTTCTGCCATTACAAAATGGGAATTTTATTTCATTCTCTTCATCGGCATCAGCTCAGGATGCAGTCTATATCACTTCAGAAACTTATCCAAGGTATAACCTGTTTTATAAACTGTGTTAATAATAGTTTCATTGAAATACTGATAGTGCTATAGGCAGTTGCCAGCTTACGACCACAATTGAGCCCAAAATTTCTGTTGCTAAGTCAGACATTTGTTAAGTGAATTTTGCCCCATTTTATGTCTGTTCTTGCCACAGTTGTTAAGTGAATTACTGCAGTTGTCAAGTTAGTGGCACAGTTGTTCAGTGAATCTTGCTTCCCTGTTGATCTTGCTGTTCAGAAGATTGCAAAAGGTGGTTAATGAACCTTGGGGCCCTTCACCCATCATAAATATGAGTCAGTTGCCAAGCGTCTGAATTTGGTCACATGACCGTGGGGATGCTGAAGCAGTTGTGTGAAAAACAATCATAAGTCACTTTTTTCAGTGCCGTTGTAACGTAGAACGGTCACTAAACGAACTGTTGTAAGTTGTGGACTACCTGCATTTAATTATAATGTTTTAATAGTTCGGTCTACTTTATCCAGCATCATTTGCTTGTGCAGACTGAGGAGAAAGCCTGCTGTGTGCCTTCAAGTGGCCCACCAGCCCCAGGTCTTGCTTGTACCTGCAGGAGAGAGGAGAGTGATTTATAAGACCTTAGGTTTACGTGGAAGGATTAAACCCCGTCTCACTGCATATGGGCTATTATCTTAACTGGAGTAGTGGCCAAAATTGTGGAAACCTTTTGGGAAAAGTGTATTTTCTACAGCTAATAACACCACTTTTTTTTGGGAGTACTACCATAACATTAGATATCAATGGAAAGATAATTTAATCAAGAATGCAATGCAATAACTTTTATGAAGGATTTGCTGTTAGAATAGCAGTTACAGTATAAAGAAAACAAGTGAAACATGTAGAAAAAATGAGATATACAAAAATAATTATCACCATGTCAGTTAATACTTAGTTGGGTAACCTTTAGCATGAATTACGGCCTTACAATGTCTTCCCATGGAGTGAACCAAGTCTTTTACTTCTGCAGCTGTTATAATGTGAAACCAAGATTGAATGATTGCTTCTATTAACTGGGTTTTATTGCTGGGTCGCTTCTGACTAACAAGTTTCTTTAGGCGGCTCCATAGATTTTCAATTGGGTTAAGGTCTGGGCTATTCCCAGGCCATTCCAGCAGTGGAATATGATTATCTTGAAACTCCAAAAAAATTTGTGTTATTAGCCATCAAACCTCAAAAATACACTTTTCCCAAAAGGTTTCCACAATTTTGGCCACTACTGTAGCTCCTGAAATTTTTTTTTACATAATGAAAAAAATAATGAAATTTATTTTTCATAGTATTTATCTTCTGTTTCATCATTTGACAAATGATGAAAATTCTATAGCAAGAAATCACAAGCTAGAACTGTCACTGCGTATTGAAGATATTGGATGGAATGTAATCCTGTTGTCTTTGAACTACAGGCAAGGTTGTGACTTACTGGTACATTTAGAACTATCTTTAGCTGATTCTGAAAAAGGTATGTTAGGGTAAGGGCTAGTTGGTATTTTTATGGGAGCCCATCAGGGGTTCCCAAATCTGTAAGTGATATTGGGAAATTGAAAAATAAATAAAGAAGAAAATAGCGGTAAATGGTTTCTATATTTCCTGTAAAAGCATACTCAGAAATTGAGTTAACTAGAGGTTTATGGAGGCTGAAAAAATTACCTGGCTCATTGAGAGAATTAATTGGCAGGTTTTGTGAAAAGGAGCAAACCCTCAGATTCTATGAAGAATCCCTAAATCCTGTTTCCCCCCAAATAAGACATCCCCTTATAATAAAGCCAGGTGGGCTTTTGAGCGCATGGTAATAAGGCCAAGCGCTTATTTCAGGGTTCAAAAAAATATGTCAGGGTCTTATTTTCAGGGAAACACGGTATTATTACATGGCTAATATAAATTATCAAGATGATCAATACTCTGTTTTTAATGACTTACTAGGTCCCTCTTCCCAGGTCTTGAAGGAAGATTACTTGCTGATAACCTGAAGCCTCAAGTTTTATCTGCTTTAAAAGAAGCTTCAAAAAGTAGAGGTAATATATGTATATCTTGTAAAAAACATTTTAAAAATGCACTTGATTGAGTTTTGTTTTTTTTAAAGTATTTTTTTTAAGAAAAATGCAGCAACCTGAAGCACAAGTAGTATCAAGTGATTAGGTTACAAAGAATGTTACATAAAAGATAGAACTCCAAAAGGAATGTAAGTAAAAGGAAATCACTTTATGTATCCATATCATTTGATTATCAACTATTGTTGTTCACAATAGCAATGTAATTGGTTTATAATGAAATGAAAAACATGCTCTGTCTGTAAAAATGAAACCAACTAGTGAGAGAGGGTGACAGAAACCACAACGTGAATTGATTAAAGGCAAAACAATATAAAGTGCAATTGAACCAGAGAAAGTCTGGTTACATAATCTATTTAAATTATCAATTCAAATTTATAGTTTCGATGGTTCCTTAATAAAAGTGCTGAGGTTGTTTTTGAAACAGTAGTTGAAAGATTCTGATAATTAGCATTGTTTGGATATTCACCTGGGAAGCATTTCTGTTTATTTTGGCTCGTACAAATTCATATATTGCAGGAACAAAGAATCCCCAAATAAATCATATTTCCATAATGCTAAAACAGTATACGGATTGAATACCACTTGGATTTGTTTGGCACTTCAAAACCATTAGATCCCCATAGTCGGTATATGCCATTATTATAACACCAAATAGCAAATGAAACTTTTTCTTTCCTGAAAATGCATTTTATTATATTTTAGTCCAACAGCTTCTCTGGGGAGTTAAAGGTAGGATGGTTGTCTGAATGATTGCTGAATTGAAATCTAACATTTGTGTGTGTTTGTTTACTGAATATTCTGCTTGTATTGAACGTCAGCTTCATATTAGTTTCCTCGTGGGTTGACTTGTGCTTTTCAAATTTAATTGACTAACTCTATTTAAAGCATATTTGAAAAAAAATTGATACCATTAACTTGTCATGCTTATAATAGTGTTCAGAGTTGCATTATTAAATATATGATCCATGTTTTATATATATTCATAATGAGCAAAATTGGACTAATAACTAGTTTTTGAGTGTATTTTAAACTTTATAAGATAGATGGGTAGAAGTTGAGCTAATAAAATTGAGGAGTTCATCTTAATTTTTAGAAGAGATGCAGATGAAACTAAATACCATGTTTCCCTGAAAATAAGACCTTGTCTTATATTTTTTTGAACCCCGAAATAAGCACTTGGCCTTATTTTCGAGGAGGTCTTATTATTTTGGGACACATGGAACAAGACAGGGATCCTCTTGCCATCTTACCTGATTTCCAGTTCTGTCTCCCTAACCCTAACCAGAGGAAATGGCGGGATCAGCTGCACATGCGTTTAAATATTTTCGGGGGAGGGCTTATTTTCAGGGGAGGGCTTATTTTCTGGAAAACATGGTAAAAAGTGAAATGTGTGTGTGAATGTATGAGTGTATTTGTCATATACATTTCAGGTTCTGTAGGAAATATATGGTATCTTTATATTCAGAGGTCAGTAGTATAAAAGTAATGTGATTTTATTCATGACAGCCCTTATTATAAATGATTTAAATATGGTACTTAAAAATTAGTCATAAATGGGTTTGATATTTCTGTTTACAATTCTTTCATTTTGAAAGTTAGATTTCCACTAAAAATATACCTGCAGAGTTTTTTGTAGTTTTGGTAATAATGAAAATTAATAGTTTACAACAGTACGAAGCACCGTTTTATAGCATTAATCGGATTTTTAAGCTTTACATTGAAAATCATGGTAGAGTTGTCCATATATGTTCATTTGCTTGCTTGGATTTAATAGTTGTATGAGTGTATCTAAATAATCACAATATCACATAGACATTTGAGAATGGCTTTAGAAGAGAGATTCCTGGACCTTAGTTCTGCTGTGAATGGAAGTTGTCCCTCAAGAATGAAACCTAATTAGGATATATTGTTGAGGTGCATATAAATAAACATTGATAGAATTCCATTATTTAAAATTTGCACTCTGTTAAACTTTTCAAATTAATATAAGAACAAATCAGGCAGATCAAAGAAGAACAATAAAAACTTGGAAAGTGCAGTAGCAGAAAAGGTATCTTATTTACTCTGTTATCTGTTAACTTGAACAAAATGCAGTGAATTGGGATGGCATCAAGAGTCTGTATATGCCAGCTGTTGCCATTTTTCATGCTATGAAAAGATACATGACTGAAGAGCGTGTGATGTATTTGATGAAAAAGGAGCATTAATATTTGTTAGAGCCAAGGACATTATTACATGACATTTTGTGGGTTATAATAACTACTGATCTCTCTTGGGTTTCTAGCATGCAAGATATAATCAGATAGTATACTTCTCCCTAGTATAGAATTAGAAAGCTACTCGGGTGCTGTTTTTGTCATGTGTTTGCTTTTTTGTGTGAGGGAAAAAACACCACAAAGAAAGACGTTCTTTGCTTTTGTTTTGATTTATTTTTCTAAAAGATTTCCAAATTATTTTTCAGTATTACTAGCTTTTTTTTTTTGTTTCATTTCAGGAAGACAGTGCACTCAGTTGCAACTTCTAAATCCTGAACGATTTGCACGACTCATCAAAGAGGTTATGAATACTTTATGGCCCAGTTCAGAGATTACAGTGCAATGGTTTCCTACTTCTGATAAGAATCACCCACCTGTTTCATGGCTCAAAATGGTATGGAAGAATTTGTATATACATTTCTCTGAAGACTTGTCTCTATTTGATGACTTACCACTTATTCCGAAGACATTACTAGATGAAGAAGATGCAATAGATCTTATAAGATTAAGGGCTCCATCTCCAATTATTCTAGATGATGGATCTGAAACGCAGCTTCCAGAATTTTTACCTGAGATAATTGAACAACTTGGTGGGATCATTCTTAAGAAACTTGACCCCTGTATTCAACATCCACTTTTAAAGAAATATATACATCCCCCATCTCCGCATATAGTTTTACAGATAGCGGAAAAACTTCCCTTACAGAAATCAGTAAATCAGATTACCTCATTGCCCACGTCACACAAAAATGCACTCAGAAGCTTCCTTGCTAGTTTGACTGATGTTACTGAAAAAGAGAAGAGAGTCATTAATGAGCTAATAATATTTAGGAAAATTGAGCAACCACTTGATGAAGGCAGTGCTTTTACTGCTCTGAAAGCTTGTAAGGTACTGCATCACAATGCCAAACTTCCACCAGATGTAAAATTCTCTGTTTCACTGATTGACAGCAGTGATGAAGCCACCATTCGTTTAGTAAACATACTGAAAGCAGAACTGTTGAGAACCACTGACTGCATAAAATTTATTTTAAAAGATATACAGAATGATTTTTATTCTACCGATGAAGCAATAAGAATTATGCTGTGGATTCTAGAAAATTTGACTTTCCTCAAAAATGAAAATGCAGAGGTGCTGGATTGGTTGAAACCATTAAAATTTATTAAAGTTTCAGAGGAAAAAATGGTGTCTGCCAGTGAACTTTTTGATCCTGAGGTGGAAATATTACAAGACTTGTTTTATGGGGAAGAAGAACTCTATTTTCCCCCCACAGTTTTTAAAACTTCTCCAGATATTCTACATGCTCTGAGATTAATAGGCCTAAAATCTGAGAACAGTTTAGAAGAGAAAGATATTTTATGTGTAGCCCATAAAATTGAGAAGTTGAAGGACTGTGCTAGTACAAGCCAGGAGTCACTGACACAAAAAGCCAGAACTTTGTTAATGATTTTGAACAGACGTTCACTACTGCATTCACTTGAAACAAAAGCCACGCTGAAAAAAATTAAATGGATTCCAGCTTGCAAACAAAGGCCTCCAAATTACCCAAGTTCATTAATTTGGAAAGGTGATCATTGCTATTTGTGTTCACCACCGGAAATGTGTGATATATCCCAAGCAACTTTAATAGGTTCTTCTGTTCCCCTTGTAGAAAGTGTCCAGCCGAGTATTGAAAAGGCATTAGGGATCACCATCAAACCTAATATCAAGTCAGTGTTGAAACACTTTAAAGTGGTAGTGGACTGGCACAGTTCCAAGAAATTTAGTGACGAAGATTACTATCAATTTCAGCAAATCTTACTTGAGATTTATGGTTTTATGCATGATCATTTAAGTGAGGGAAAAGAAGCTTTTAAGGCCTTGAAATTTCCCTGGGTCTGGACTGGTAAAACGTTTTGCTCGCTATCTCAGGCAGTAATAAAATCACCACCTGATCTTGATCTCCAACCATATCTTCATAGCGTGCCTAAAACCATGGCTAAGTTCCATCAGTTGTTCATCAGTTGTGGGTCAATTGAAGAAATGACCCCAGATCATGTCTCCATGGTAATTCAAAAAATATATCTCAAAAGCGAACAGTCTCTTACCGAAGAAAAGAGTAAGCAAAATCTTCACATTATGTTGAATATTATAAGATGGCTGTACAGTAGCCAGATTCCAGCCAGTTTAAATACACCTGTTCCACTATATTGTAGCAAAAAACCTTTCAAACTTACGATGAAGCCAATCCACGAATGCTGCTACTGTGATATCAAAGTGGATGACTTAAATGATTTGCTTGACGATGCTATGGAGCCAATAATTTTAGTTCATGAAGATATTCCCATGAAAACTGCAGAATGGTTAAATGTGCCATGTCTCAGTACTAGGTTGATTAATCCAGAAAATATGGGGTTTGAACAATCAGGTCAACGAGAACCCCTCACAGTAAGAATTAAAAACATTTTGGAGGAATACCCTTCTGTGTCTGATATCTTCAAAGAGCTGCTTCAGAATGCCGATGATGCCGATGCAACCCAGTGCAATTTTTTGATTGACATGAGAAGAAATAATGACATAAGAGAAAATCTTTTGGATCCAGGAATGGCGGCTTGTCACGGACCAGCTTTGTGGTCTTTCAACAATTCTGAATTTTCAGACTCAGACTTTCTAAATATAACACGGTTAGGCGAGTCCCTAAAAAGAGCAGAGATTGACAAAGTTGGAAAGTTTGGTTTGGGATTTAATTCTGTTTATCATATCACTGACATTCCCATCATTATGAGCAGAGAATTTATGATAATGTTTGACCCAAACATCAACCATCTCAGTAAACATATACGAGATAAATCTAATCCTGGGATCAAGATAAATTGGAAAAAACAGCAGAAGAGACTTCGAAAGTTTCCTAATCAGTTTAAGCCATTCATAGGTGTATTTGATTGTCAGCTACCTTTGACTGTGGAGGCACCTTACAGTTATAAAGGGACCCTTTTCAGACTATCATTTAGAACTCAGCAGGAAGCTAAAGTAAGTGAAGTCAGCACTACCTGTTACAACACTGCAGATATTTATTCTCTTGTGGATGAGTTTAGCATTTGTGGGCATAGGCTGATCATCTTTACTCAGTGTGTAAATTCAATGGTCTTGAAATATTTGAAAGCTGAAGAAGCCAATCCTGAGGTGGCTCAAGAGACTGTGACTATTAAAAAAAGCCTATGTCCATCCAAAGCGATTACTACCCCCTTTACAAGCGTTCTAAAGGAAGCTGCTAAACTCATGAAAACCTGCAGTAGCAGCACAAAAAAACTTCCCACTGAATCACCGAAGTCTTCATGCATATTACAAATAACTGTAGAAGAATTTCACCATATCTTTAGACGTATTGCCGATTTGCACTCCCCGGTTTTTAGAGGGCCGGAAGACGACACTGTTTCATTCTTTGAAATGGCTAAAACTGGACAAAACAAAAGGCCCACTGATGAACTGCCGCAGAAAACAGTAGATTCTACCACATGGCTTCTGTGTGCTTGCATGGATACCGGAGAAGCCTTAAAATTCTCACTACATGAAAGTGGACGAAGATTAGGACTGGTCCCATGTGGCGCAGTAGGAGTTATGTTGTGCGAAAGACAGGATCAAAAATGGACAGTGAAATCCAATTTCTGCAACTTGGGAGAAGTATTTTGCTATTTACCTCTTCGAATTAAAACAGGTCTACCTGTTCATATCAATGGTTCCTTTGCCATTACGTCAAATCGAAAAGAAATCTGGAAAACTGACACAAAAGGAAGGTGGAACACTGTATTTATGCGGCACGTTATAGTAAAGGCCTATCTGGAAGCGGTGGTAGTTTTACGCAACATGGCTATATCTGGTGAACTAGAAGATTATAATTGCTTTGCGGTGTGGCCGGATCCGGATTCAGTGCACGATGATTTTTCAGTTATATGTCAGGGATTTTATGAAGAAATAGCCCACCCAAAAGGCAAAGAAGGAATCAGAGTGTTCTCTGATGGTTCATCTTGGGTGTCAGTGAAGAATGTCAGGTTCTTGGATGATTCCTTGTTGAAACGCCCTGACATAGGAACTGCAGCTTTCAAGATTTTTCTTAAATACCTTAAAAAAACAGGTTCAAAGAATCTTTGTGCTGTGGATCTTCCTTCTTGGGTCAAAACAGGCTTTGAAGAAGCAGGGTGTAAGCAAGTGTTACTAGAGAACACTTTTTCAGAGAAACAATTTTTTTCTGAGGTATTTTTTCCCAATATTCAAGAAATTGAGGCAGACCTTCGTGATCCTCTAATGCACTATGTACTGAATGAGAAAATTAGTGAATTTTCAGAAATACTTTGCATTACTCCATGCATTCCGTGTTCTTTGTCTGAACATCCTCTGGTGGTACCTTCCAGACTGATCCACCCTGAAGGTCGAGTTGCAAAGCTTTATGTTAAAAAAGATGGAAGGTTTCCTCATGGAACTAGCCAAGATTATCTTAATCCAGTAATTCTGATCAAATTAGTTCAGTTAGGCATGGCTAAAGATGACATTTTGTGGGAAGACTTGTTAGAACGTGCAAATTCTGTAGCAGAAATCAACAGGACTGATCATGCGGGAGCTTGTCTCAGAAGCAGTATACTATTAAATCTCATAGATGAAAAACTTAAAAACAAAGATCCAAGAGCTAAAGATTTTGCTGAAAAATTTCAAACGATACCATTTCTCCCGTTTCTCACAAAACCCGTAGGCTTCTCCTTACAATGGAAGGGCTCTGAGTTCGAACCTGAAACTATGTTTTCTGCAGTGGACCTTTACACAGTGGATTACCAAGATATACTTTGCCTACTAAAACCCATACTTAACGAAAATTCTCATTCCTTTAAAGGATGTGGGACTATCCCTTTGGCTGTCAAAGAATTTTTAGGATTGCTTAAGAAACCAACTGTGTCTATGGTTATAAAGCAATTAAAAGAAGTTGCAAAATGCTTTGATGGAATTACTTTGTATCAGGAAAATATCACCAATGCTTGCTATAAATATCTCCATGAAGCACTACTACAGAATGGAACCACAAAAACAACCATTGTTGAAGAATTGAAAAATTACAGTTTCATTTTAGTTGAGAATGGCTATGTTGACTCCACAAAAGTAGCTTTTCATCTTAATTTTGAGGCAGCACCACATCTTCACCAGCTGCCTAATAAATACAGAAATAATTTTCGCGAACTCTTTGAAAGTGTAGGAGTACGTCACGCTTTTATGGTGGAAGATTTTGCTCTAGTTCTTGAAGCGATTGATCAGGAAAGAGGAGGTAATCCACTCACAGAAGCAAATTTTCAACTTTGTAGGAGAATCATCAGTGAAGGAATATGGAGCCTTATTAGAGAGAAGAAGCAGGAATTCTGTGAAAAAAAGTATGGAGAAATTTTATTACCGGATACTCGCCTTGCCCTTCTACCAGCCAATTCTTTGTGCTACAATGACTGTCCTTGGATAAAAGTGAAAGATACGACGGTAAAATATTGCCATGCGGACATTCCTAGAGAAGTAGCAGTAAAGCTTGGGACAATACCTAAACGACACAAAGCCTTAGAACGGTACGCATCAAATATCTGCTTCACAGCTCCTGGAACTGAATTTGGACAGAAAGAAAAATTGACCAGCAGAATTAAAAGTATTCTTAACGCATATCCATCCGAGAAAGAAATGCTGAAAGAGCTCCTTCAGAACGCCGATGATGCAAAAGCTACGGAAGTCTGCTTTGTGTTTGATCCTCGGCAGCACCCAGTTGATAGAATATTTGATGAAAAATGGTCCCCTCTTCAGGGCCCGGCATTGTGTGTCTTCAACAACCAGCCATTTACTGAAGATGATGTTAGAGGGATTCAGAATCTTGGTAAAGGCACTAAAGAAGGCAATCCGTGTAAAACAGGTCAATATGGAATAGGGTTCAATTCTGTGTATCACATAACTGATTGTCCTTCTTTCATTTCTGGAAATGATATTCTTTGTATCTTTGACCCTCATGCGAGATATGCTCCAGGGGCAACATCCATTAGTCCTGGACGCATGTTTCGGGACTTGGATGCGGATTTCAGGACCCAGTTCTCTGATGTGTTGGATCTTTATTTAGGAGACCACTTTAAACTAGACAACTGCACAATGTTTAGATTTCCACTTAGAAATGGAGACATGGCAAAAGTTTCTGAAATTTCTTCCGTGCCGTGCTCTGACAGGATGGTACAGAATCTTCTAGACAAGCTGCGTACGGATGGTGCAGAACTTCTGATGTTTTTGAATCACATGGAGAAAATTTCTATTTGTGAAATAGAGAAAACAACGGGAGCCCTTAATGTGTTATATTCCGTCACTGGCAAAGTAACCGATGGGGATAGATTGAAACGAAAGCAGTTCCATGCTTCTGTAATTGACAGTGTAACAAAGAAGAAACAGCTGAGTGAGATACCTGTGCAGCAGATCACGTACACTATGGTTACGGAGGACTCCGAAGGCAACCTCACAACTTGGTTGATCTGCAATAGGTCAGGTTTCTCAGCCATCGACAAAGTTTCAAAGAGTGTGATATCGGCACATAAGAACGAGGATATTACTCTTTTCCCTCGAGGGGGAGTTGCAGCATGTATTACTCACAACTATAAAAAACCACATCGGGCATTTTGTTTCTTACCTTTGTCTTTAGAAACGGGGCTTCCTTTTCATGTGAATGGACACTTTGCTCTGGATTCTGCCAGGCGAAACCTGTGGCGTGATGACAACGGAGTTGGTGTCCGAAGTGACTGGAATAATAGTTTAATGACAGCACTGATAGCGCCAGCCTACGTTGAACTTCTAATTCAGCTGAAAAAGCGTTACTTCCAGGGAACTGATCCAACCATGTCAGTTTTACAAAACACGTCTGTGCACACTATGAAAGACACTTTGAAAAAATTTCTATCATTCTTCCCAGTTAATAGACTTGACTTGCAACCGGATTGGTATTGCTTAGTGAAAGCCGTATATAGCTGTATCCACGAGGAATCCAAACGTCTGCTACCTGTTGTGCGAACACCAAATGTTGATGGTTCTGATTTGCATTCTGCAATTATCATCACTTGGGTTAATATGTCTACCTCAAATAAAGCTAAGCCATTCTTCGACAACTTGCTACAAGATGAGCTGCAGCACCTCAAAAATGTTGAGTACAACATCACGACTCGTAAGACTGTGGCAGAGAATGTGTATAGACTCAAACATCTTCTCTTAGAAATTGGCTTTAACTTGATTTACAGTTGTGATGAAACTGCAAATCTTTATCACTGTCTTGTGGATGCTGACATTCCTGTGAGCTACGTAACTCCTGCTGATGTTCGATCATTCTTGATGACGTTTTCTTCTCCGGATTCTAACTGCCACATTGGAAAGTTGCCCTGTCGTCTTCAACAGACAAATTTAAAACTTTTTCACAGTCTAAAGCTTCTTGTTGATTACTGTTTTAAAGACACAGAAGAAAATGAGGTCCAGATTGAAGGGTTGCCCCTGCTCATTACGCTTGATAGCGTGTTGCAAGTATTTGATTCAAAACGCCCAAAGTTCTTAACAACTTACCATGAATTAATTCCATCTCGTAAAGATTTGTTTATGAACACTCTCTACTTGCGGTACAGCAATATCTTACTTAACTGCAATGTGGCAAAAATATTTGATATCTCCAGTTTTGCTGATTTATTGTCGTCTGTGTTGCCAAGAGAATACAAAGCAAGAGGGTGTATGAGATGGAAAGAGAGCTTTGCAACTGAATCCTGGCTTAAGAATTCGTGGCATTTTATTGGTGAATCTGTTAATGACAAAGATGACCAGGAAGAAGCAAAAACAACATTTGAAAATGTTATTGAGATCCTGAAGGATTGGACATTGCTTCCAGGCACAAAATTTACTGTCTCATCTAATCAGCTTGTTGTACCAGATTGCGATGTGTTGCTTCCTCTCAGCCTTATGCACATAGCTCTCTTCCCAAATTCCCAAACTGATAAAGTTTTCCATGCTTTAATGAAAACTGGTTGTATTCAACTTGCATTGAACAAAATTTGCTCCAAAGACAATCCTCTAGTTGCCCTGCTCTCAGGACATACAGCAAATATAGATAACCCCTCAAGCATTTTGAGAGCTATACATTATATGATTCAAACTTCAACATTTAAGACAGAAAAGTTAGCTGAAAATGACTTTGAGGCCCTCTTGATGTATTTCAGTTGCAACCTAAATCACCTGACCTCTGAAGATGACATAAAAGTTTTGAAGTCCCTTCCATGCTACAAATCTATCAGTGGACGATACATTAGCTTATCAAAATGTGGGGCATGCTATGTACTCACAAGAAGCATTCCCTCCATTGAAGTGGATAAATGGACACAGACAACTTCAGTTGCTTTTCTTGAAGAAAAAATCCACTTAAAAGATTTGTACACTGTGCTAAACTGTGTTCCAGTAGATGATCTTGAAGTTTATTTAAAGCACCTTTTACCAAAGATTGAAAGCCTTTCCTATGATGCAAAACTAGAACATCTGATTCACTTGAAAAATAGGCTTTCTAGCATTGAAGAATCGTCCGAAATAAAGGAGCAGCTGTTTGAGAAGTTAGAGAGCTTTTTGATCATTCATGATGCATGTAATAGACTAAAACCTGCAAAACATTTTTATGACAGGACTGTAAAAGTCTTTGAAGTGATGCTTCCTGAAAAATTGTTCATACCTCAAGATTTCTTTAAAAAATTGGAACAGCTCACAAAACCAAAAAACCGCGCTGCCTTTCTGACATCCTGGGTGGCATTGCTTCGAAATATGGGACTAAAGCACGTTATTTCCCAACATCAGTTATTGCAGTTTGCTAAAGAGATCAGCATGAGAGCCAACACTGAAAATTGGACCAAGGATACTCTGCAGAATACAGTGGATGTCCTCCTTCACCATATATTTCAAGAAAGAACTGATTTATTATCTGGAAACTTCCTTAAAGAATTGTCTTTAATTGCGTTTTTGTGTCCAGAACGTGCACCTGCTGAAATTGTTAGATTTCATCCACAATATCAAGAAGTTAATGGCACACTTCCTCTTATAAAATTTAGCGGAGCCCAAGTAAACCCTAAATTCAAACAAACAGACGTTTTGCAACTTCTCTGGACTTCATGTCCTATACTTCCAGAAAAAGCCACACCTTTAAGTATCAGAGAACAAGAAGGAAGCAGTCTTGGTCCACAAGAACAACTTGAGCAGGTTTTAACAATGCTTAATGTTAACTTAGATCCTCCTTTAGACAAAGTTATAAATAACTGTAGAAATATATGCAATATAACAACTTTGGATGAAGATATGATAAAAACGAGGGCTAAAGTTCTAAGGAGCATCTATGAATTTCTTAGTACAGAGAAAAAGGAATTCCGATTTCAGCTTCGAGGAGTTGCTTTTGTGATGGTTGAAGAAGGCTGGAAGTTATTGAAACCTGAGGAAGTAGTAATAAATCTAGAATATGAATCTGACTTCAAACCTTACCTATACAAACTTCCTTTAGAACTTGGCACATTCCACCAACTATTTAAGCACCTAGGCACTGAAGATGTCATTTCAACAAAGCAGTATGTGGAGGTTTTGAGTCGCATATTCAAGAACTCTGAAGGAAAACAGCTTGACCCGAATGAAATGCGCACTGTTAAACGGGTTGTCTCTGGCCTTTTTAAAAGCCTTCAGAATGATTCTGTTAAAGTTAGAAATGACCTTGAGAATGTGCGAGAACTGGCTCTTTATCTTCCAAGCCAGGATGGTAGATTGGTAAAATCAAGCATCTTAGTTTTTGATGATGCACCACATTATAAAAGTAGAATTCAAGGAAACATTGGTGTCCAAATGCTGGTTGATCTTAGCCAGTGTTACTTAGGGAAAGACCATGGTTTTCACACTAAGCTGATAATGCTGTTTCCTCAGAAGTTGAGGCCTCGCCTTCTCAGTAGTATACTTGAAGAGCAGTTGGATGAAGACTCACCTAAAACATGTCAATTTGGAGCACTGTGTTCACTTCAGGGCAGGCTTCAGTTACTGCTCTCTTCTGAACAGTTCATTACAGGACTTATTAGAATTATGAAACATGAAAATGACAACACGTTTTTAGCCAATGAAGAAAAAGCCATAAAACTTTGCAAGACCTTAAGAGAAGGCTTGAAAGTTTCTTGTTTTGAGAAGTTGCAAACGACCTTGAGAGTTAAAGGTTTTGCTCCCATTCCTCACAGTAAAAGTGAAACATTCGCCTTTTTAAAGCGGTATGGAAATGCAGTGATACTACTCTACATACAACATTCTGATAGCAAAGACATAAATTTCCTTTTAGCTTTAGCAATGACTCTGAAATCTGCAACTGATAATCTGATTTCTGATACTTCCTATTTAATTGCAATGCTGGGCTGCAATGATATTTACAGAATTAGCGAAAAGCTTGACAGTTTAGGGGTCAAGTATGACTCTTCAGAACCATCCAAACTTGAACTACCAATGCCTGGTACTCCTATTCCATCTGAAATCCACTATACTCTTCTCATGGATCCAATGAATGTTTTTTATCCAGGTGAATATGTTGGCTATCTTGTTGATGCGGAAGGGGGTGATATCTATGGATCTTATCATCCAACATATACGTATGCCATAATAGTGCAAGAGGTAGTAAGAGAAGATGCTGAAAACTCCAGTTTTTTGGGGAAGATTTATCAAATTGACATTGGCTATAGCGAATACAAAATTGTAAGCTCCCTTGATTTATACAAATTTTCAAGACCCGATGAGAGTTCTCAGAGCAAAGACAGTGCCCCCTCTACTCCAACAAGTCCTACGGAGTTTCCAGCACACGGACCAAGGACAATTCCTCCTCTTTTTCCTGGCAGGGAGAGTCATAAATCGTCATCATCTTCTAAACATCATTCCCCCAAAAAGGGTAAGGCAAATTCTCTACCAGAAATTTTAAGGGAAGTTACGTCAGTGATAGAACAAGCCTGGAAGCTTCCAGAATCCGAAAGGAAAAAGATTATAAGGCGGCTTTATCTTAAATGGCATCCAGACAAAAATGCAGAAAACCTTGATCTAGCCAATGAGGTTTTCAAGCATTTACAAAATGAGATTAACAGACTAGAAAAGCAGGCATTTATCGATCAAAATACAGACAGGGCATCCAGGCGTACATTTTCATCCTCGGCTTCTCGATTTCAGTCAGACAAATTTTCATTTCAAAGGTTTTATACTTCGTGGAATCAAGAAGCCACAAGCCATAAGTCTGAAAGACAACACTCTAGAGAAAAAAGTCATTCCTCTACCGGCCCTTCATACTCGCAGCGATTTTTTGTGCCACCTACGTTCAAGTCTGTTGGAAATCCCGTTGAAGCACGTAGATGGTTGAGGCAAGCTAGAGCAAACTTTTCAGCTGCCAGAAATGATCTTCATAAAAATGCCAATGAATGGGTCTGCTTTAAATGTTACTTATCCACTAAATTAGCTCTGATTGCTGCTGATTATGCAGTAAGGGGGAAGTCAGATAAAGATGTGAAACCGACTGCATTAGCACAAAAAATTGAAGAATATAGCCAACAGCTTGAAGGTCTTACAAATGACGTCCACACACTGGAAGCATATGGAGTGGATAGCTTAAAAACTCGCTATCCGGACCTCCTCCCTTTCCCACAGGTTCCAAATGACAGGTTCACTTCTGAAGTTGCCATGAGAGTGATGGAGTGCACAGCATGTATTATCATAAAACTTGAAAACTTTATACAACAGAAGATATGAGAGATATTAAAGATATGGTGGGTTCATGCCATATTTTTCACCATTTTTTTCAAAGCTACTTTTTGGTGGCATGTTCTTGAAGGTATGTCATGTATTCAGTCCGATGCCTTTGTTTAACGGGAATGGAAGTCATTTGTTTCTCCTCAGAGGAGGTAATTGCTATAGCTATGATAAGAGTACATTTGAGTTCACTTTTGTTAGCAAGTAGTTGTTACTAAATATGATGGAATAAAATGTGATTTAGTTGTGTAGTTGCTGTACTTCAGAGGATACACAGGTTTTAGCAGATTGTAAATGTAATAAATATATTCTCTGTTTGATTAGGGCAAAAGTAAATAGTCCCGCAGATCTAGGTAAGTCCATTTCTGGAAAGCAGCAGAGGCTATCTTTATAGCCGGGAAGTGTTGGGCAGGTGAACAGTCATGAATCTTTCTGTAGCTTATTATGATTACCTGCCAAAAGTTGTGCCATCCTCTGCTACTTTGCAACATTTCCATGAGAATTTTTATCTCTTTCACTGAATGCCATGTTCTGTCCTCAGGCATGCGGAGTTACGAATATAGAGACTTTGTAAAAATCTGAGCCTAATAGCATATAGTGGAATATGTATTTAAAGATTTGTCGGAGACTGGGCTGTAAAATATGTACACAATAAAGTGGTACAATTAACAGGGATAAAGTGCACTTTATATAACCAAAGCATTGGACCAGTGTTTCTAAATCTTCGTCATTTTTAGATGTGTGGACCTTGCTGCCTGGGGAATTCTGGGAGTTGAAGTCCAGACTTCTGAAAGTAGCCAAGGCTGAGAAACACTGCTTTGGACTATGGTTAGTAAAATTTGCTTGTATGTATTCATCCAACTTTTTCCCAAGAGGTGTCATTTTCAGTGTACTAATGGAAGACTGAGTATATTATTCTTTTTTAAGAAATTCAAAAATCTATGGAGAACATTTCTGCTGGAACAGTCTGTATACATTTGTTTGTTATGGACATTCATTTTATTCCAAATGGAATATGGTTATACCTCTGCTGCATTCTCACATGAAAAGATTATTGTGGACTGCACATCATTTTAATCCTACTTGTTTAATGACTTTTCAACACAATATATTGTCTGTATAATTTATTTTAGGTGCTTTGGATATGTTCACGTCTTTGGTTGGATGAGAATTACATGTATATTACATATCACTTTCTGTAGGAATTTTTGAAACTGCACACCAAACCATCTTTGAGACCTTGCCTTGATTTAGCTTTGTGTTTTTTTTGTTTTTTTTAATGAGTCACCATTAGAAATAATACAAAAATTAATGTATTTTGGTATTCAGTGGGGTATTTTTTTAAAATACATTTTAAATGGTGCTGCAATGTTATGCTTTTTTATTTTGTCTCACACAGTGGCACATAAAAGAAATTTGAGTTTTTTAGTTCATACAGTTTCTTTTATAAATTGTTATACTTTTGATAATGCCATGTAAATTATTAAATATTTGTAAAACAAACTTGTACCAATAAACCTGTTACAGTTAGTATTGTATTCCATTATATAATGATTGTAAATTTCATTGATTAGTACACTGAAACGATCATTTCACTTAATTTGCAAAACAAAAAAAAAGATTATAGAGAAAATAAAATAAAAACAATTGCAATACAGGAAAAAAAAATGGTAGCTCTTGAAACAAATGTAAAAAGGTGTTTGGAAAAATAGCTCAGCAAATTCTAGGCTTTGAAATCTTTAAGGCTTTGATTGCAAAGCCATGTAATTATTTCCGCTGCTAAGTGCCATAACATAAAATTTAATAATAAAACTCAAAAAAACTCTTTAGGCTGCGTGTGTTGGTTTTTAACTCATTTATTTTAGCAGTAGTGCTCAGCAGAGAACACACCTGCCCACCCCTCACCTCAACACTTTTAATTATTTTGTTGTTTTGCTTTTGTGAGAAGAAAATTGTAATTTCCAAATGGTGCCCTCAGAAGGGACCTCCTGAATGAGCACCAGACTGTAATTCCTGGGTTTGAAATAGGGAGGGTGGGAGATCAATTTGAGCTTCTAAAAATTGAAAGTGGGTGAGTTAGGATAGCAAACCAAAAAAATATCCATCCCTGTTTACCACTTTTGCAGAGTTGAAATTTCTGTATTAGAACTACTGGAGGTGGAAAAGGCCATTTAGTTGATATGCTGAAGGAAAAATTACCATGTCTCTTGCTTTTGAGAAAAGAGGTCATATCTAAGATTTGTCCTTTATTTAGTATTGCAATTTCCATAATTTTGTAAAAAAAAAATGTTTTCTGTTCATTTATTCTTTCATGCATGCATAAAGGTAAAGTTTCCCCTTGCACGTATGTGCTAGTCTTTCTTGACTCTAGGGGGCGGTGCTCATCTCCGTTTCAAAGCTGAAGAGCCAGCACTGTCTGAAGACGTCTCTATGGTCATGGGGCTGGCATGACTAAATGCCAAAGGCACACAGAACACTGTTACCTTCCCACCAAAGGTGGTCCCTATTTTTCTACTTGCATTTTTTACGTGCTTTCGAACTGCTAGGTTGGCAGAAGCTGGGACAAGTAACGGGAGGTCACACCGTTATATGACACTAGGGATTCGAACCGCTGAACTGCTGGCTTTTCGATCAACAAGCTCAGCGTCTTAGCCTCTGAGCCACCATGTCCCACATCACGCATGCATGCAAGCAAGCAAATAAATTCATGTAGCTATCCCTCTTAACCAGGCATCTAAAAGAGTAATACATACAGTGCAAAATAGCAGAAACAATCTATATGTACTTGAGGCATCCTTATCTGTACCAGCATAAAAGCAAACCACACATACCAGGTCCCAGTGTTTGAAGGAAGAAGCAAGTCTTTAGGGTATTATGACAGTCCAGGAGGAAGACAGGCAGAAAAAGTATCCCTCTGCCTCTCATCAAATTACGTCTCTTCCCAGAAGGGACCTGAAGTATGGCTAACCTGTGAAATTTGGTGGGATAGGCAAAAGTCATTATAGGCAAGCATTCCCACAATTACAGGAGTGGCCAAAATTGTGGAAACCTTCGGGGAAAAGTGTATTTTTGAGGTTTGATGGCTAATAACACTTTTTTTTGGAGTTTCAAGATAATCATATTCCACTGCAGGAGTGGCCTGGGAATAGCCCAGACCTTAACCCAATTGAAAATCTATGGAGCTGACTAAAGAAACTTGTTAGTCAGAAATGATCCAGCAATCATTCAATCTTGGTTTCACATTATAACAGCTGCGGAAGTAAAAGACTTGGTTCACTCCACTGGAAGACGTAAGGCCATAATTCATGTTAAAGGTTACCCAACTATTAATTGACGTGATAATTTTTATATATCTCATTTTTTCTACATATTTCACTTTTCTTTATACTGTAACTGCTATTCTAATAGCAAATCTTTCATAGAAGTTATCACATTACAATCTTGATTAAAATATCTTTCTACTGATATATAATTTTATGGTATTACTCCAAAAAAAAAAGTGGTGCTATTGGCTAGTTTTAGAAAATACTCTCTTCTCAAAAGGTTTCCACAATTTTGGCCATTACTGTAACTTGGGCCTGGACTATGGGGCTATAAAGATGACAACTGACATCTTGAATTGCACCTGGAAACTAGTGCCACTCATGTAGCAGTAATATTACATGGGCATCGTGTGCTATGCCAAAAATTCTACAGTGTGCTACATTCAGGAGCAGTTGAAGCACCCAAATGTTTTTCAAGGGCGACGTAGAGCATGTTGAAATAGTCCAGCTCATAGTGCAACTGGGTAGTGATTTAAGCACGTGACTTGTGAGCAGTGCCTCCTGATATAGGAATATAATTGATGTATCAAATGGGTTTGGAATGGGATAGGACAGGACAGGACAGGACAGGACAGGATAAGATAGAGTTCTATGTTGGCCAAGTGTGATTGGACACATAAGGAATTTGTCTTGGTGCATACTCTCTCAGTGTACATAAAAGAAAAGATACATTCGTCAAGTTTGTGAATTAAGTCTCCTGGCTGTAGTGCTATCTTCTGCTTAAGCCACATCCATGAGTCCATAAGGACCCCATATTGCACACGGTTCTGTTTGCGGGAATGTTATCCCTTTCAGAGTTTTTTTTTTTTAATGGAAGATCACCAGATTGCGGTTTATGTGTGCATGCACTAAAGCCCACAGCCATCCAGTTAGGTTTATACATGGTTGTTCAGATTCCCAGAAGGAAGAGATTGTATTCCAGAGGAGGAAGAGACAATGCAGTTTGTGAGAGAAAGAGGCCAAAGATGACTCCTCCATCTTCATCTTACCACCAGTTTGGGGATAGCTGTGAAATGATTAACAAATCCAATCAAGGAATAATTTCAGAGTAGCTACCTTGGCAGTCCCATGTGCCCCCCTTACTTGGGCCCAACCCTTTAGATATAATCGGGTATGCAAAGACCAATGAGGTGAAATGATTTTTCCTAGCACTTAGTAACTCTACTAAAGGATAACCCAAAAAACATTCTGCTTATTAATAGGAGTTGGAGTGAGTGAAGGTGAAGAAACTTAAAAATACTGTTATGAGAATACACAGGGGTTCTAACATAATCCTACTGCCCAATTGTCGAGCCCAGCTCCGGCTCGACACATGACACTATAGGGATCTGGAACAGCCCCTAATCAAAGATCCAAAAGGATGAATTATCGAGGACTTGTTCGAGGGGTGCAGGGATCTGCGTTTGGGATGCATGGGGAGGGGATCATCACACTGGCGGCCGGGATAGAGGGAGATGAGGGCTGGGCGTCACAAAGAGCTGCTTTAGTTCTGGGATTTGACAGATGATGTGGCAGCTGAGGCTGTCAGACGAGGAGGGAGAGAGCAGACGGGTCCAATCAACGGAGCAGTTCAGCCATGGGGCAGGGCATGAGCAGCGCGGAATATTTAAAAGGGGCTGAGAGGCAGAAGCTCTCAGCGCTGACTTTGTATAGAAAGACCTCAACTATTATTGAGACTTGGTTTGTAGCAGACCCAATAAACGAAGTCACTGTTGGAAAAGAAAACCAAGTTGGCTTGTTTCTTCACACGGCGTCTGACACAACTGTGGCTGAGCTAGCGGAGACCAATGAGCAGAAAGTCATGATATACACAACATAAATAACAGCTTTGGGAAATTCTTTTTAAATTGAAACACTCTTTGTTTGGATTATTGAGATGTTTAGTCATCTCGGTGTTCCCTTGGCGGGTTACCAAAATATGCAAATTGATCAAAGTTCCTTCATCACATTTCTGTTAAAGCTTGATAAATAAGGAAGGTTTTGAAACAATGCCCTGAAAAATATCAGTAGATTTTGACAGTAAATTGCTATTCTATTCTATCACTGCTGAGCTTGGAGTTCTTACAAAACCAAAACAGGTTTTGTGATTCATTTAAACAAGACTTTAAATTGGTAACACTACAGGCACAGAGAACAAGATTAAAAGTACCTGTAATGAAAAGATTCATAAAATAGCTGCCAGAGTGGATATGGCTGTTTTCTTAGAAGACAAAGTGAATAAGACTGATTTTTTTTGTATATAGTTTGTAAATAAGGTAAAGGTAAAAGTTCCCCTCGCACATACGTGCTAGTCGTTGCCGACTCTAGGGGGCGGTGCTCATTTCCGCTTCAAAATCGAAGAGCCAGTGTTGTCCGAAGATGTCTCCGTGGTCATGTGGCCGGCATGACTCATCGCCAAGGGCGCACGGAACACTGTTATCTTCCCACCAAAGGTGGTCCCTATTTTTTCTACTTGCATTTTTACGTGCTTTCGAAACTGCTAGGTTGGCAGAAGCTGGGACAAGTAATGGGAGCTCACCCCATTACACGGCAGCACTAGGGATTTGAACCGCTGAGCTGCCGACCTTTTGATTGACAAGCTCAATGTCCTAGCCCCTGAGCTACTGCGTCCCACAATTTGTATATACATTGATTTAATGTATAAAGATTGAGAATAAGACTGAAAGGAAAGCATCCTGTCCAAGAAACTTAATTATTTTATACTAATTTTTTGTGAAATATAGGAGGTAGTCCTCAACTTATATTTATTTAATGATTGTTTAACTTTACAGTGAGAAAATGGACATCGGTCCTTGCACTTAAGACTGCTGCAGTGGAGACGACTTCCGGTATCCAGCGGCAACGGACGTCTGGAAGGCTTCTCCTGCCTCCAGCGCCCGAATCCGGCCGCCGCCGAGGCCCTCAGGGGCCAGGTGTTCCGAAAAGGACACCTGCCGCACGGACGGCTCGCCAGGGGTCTCCCAGCCGACATACAGGACTGTGGGGACCGATGCTGGCGCGTCCTAGGCTCGGCGGGGTTCGGAGGCCACAGGCCGCGGCCATTATTTTGGTCGCCGCTTGCCGCTGTGCCCGTGACACCGGGCATTGGATTTATAACTGCAGCAGCCTGGTGGTGAACAGGGCACGGAGAAGAATTGAGGAGGAGAAGGAAGGGAATATCGGTAACGTGAGTGGAGTGCCCGGAGTGCGGGGGTTTTCTCCCCTGCGGTTGGAAGGAGCACGAGTTATTCTGGAGAGAGGAGAACTTAAAATAAGAAGATTACCGGTTTTGTGGAGCTCTGGAGAGAAGAGGTGATGGAGAAATTTAGGAGGGAAGGTTTGAGGCCCCTCCTTCTGGGGAACAGTGGTGGCGTCCAGCTTCCGCCTTCACTATGAGAATTTTGATGACATCACTTCCTTCGGCTTCCTGGTTGACTAACTGTACTCTGGACTCGTTGCTCCTGTGAGTGCCCCTGGTGGATCCGGAGGAAATTACAAGGATACTGTGCCTGCCTGAGGATTTTGTATTTTTTTTCCTTAATGGCAAAAGGTCAGAGACCAACTGCTGGAGAGATGGAGAGAATTTTGGAAAAGTTATCTAATATGGACAAGAAATTGATGAAATAAGAGCAGAAATTGTGACTATCCAAAAGGATTTAAAGGATACTCAACAAGTTTCAGCAGAAAACAAGCAGAAAGTGGAAGGTTTGAGGGTGAGATGCGGCAGTGCAGAAAAGAGAGGAGACGACAGGCAATGCTGTGCTTGACCACAGATGGATAAAATGTCTTATTTCCTTAGGTTTCAAAATTTGGAAGAAGTGGACCAAGAAGACTTGAGAGATGTTGTGACTAAATTGTTGGGAGAATTTCTTGGGAGAGGTGTTGATTTCATGAATTGGGATGTGGATCGAGTTTATAGAGTTAATTCAATATGCACGCACGCATGCAGTTCCCAGAGAGGTTCATGTCAAATTTGTGAGAAGAGAGACGAGAGATGAAATTCTTAGAAAACATAGGAGTGGGGCACTGATTTACAGGGGCAGGGAGATAGCCATTCTGAGGCAGATTCCCAGACAGGTACGTGAAAAAAGAAAGAAATATTATTTTTGTCAAGCAAATTGTACCAGAAGGAGTGGGCTTCAGATGGCTGATGCCAGAGGGATTGATGATTTTCCGGGAGGGCATTACGAAAAAAATCAGTACAATTGCGGAGGCTACGGCCTATGTGGAGGAACACAAAGCCTTCCTGGAATCAGATGACCCAGGAATTGAAGAAGGGAGGTTATAGATCATGGGGCTGAAGCGGCTGCCGCTGTTATGCCCTGAGTTGGGTCAGGCTGAACCCAGAGTTCTGAGATTCAAAACTAGGAAGTGATAAAGATATTTGGGATTGTGTTGGTTTTCCTTATTCTCTTTTGTACGATATTCTGTTTATTCTTGACTCTTCTTTATTACGTATTTAAAATTTGCAAACTTAGCTACTTCGTGTCACCTGCTTGCCTTATGGCTGTTGTATGTGTTAAAAAATTTGAGTAAAATTCTTATTTTAGATAAGAAAAATGAAAATTTACCATACCTGATATGTATTTGTATAAACCTTTTTTGACTAATAAAAACTTTTTGAATAAAAAAAAAAAAAAGACTGCTGCAGTGTTACGGCAGTCATGGGATCAAAATTTGGGTGCCTGGTACCCAGCATGTATTTATAAGTTGGGATCAGATAATCACCATTTGTGACCTCCTCATGGGGCTTCTAACAAGCAAGTCAATGGGAAACCTGGATTTGTTTAATGATCACGATGATTTGCTTAAGCCCCTCATGAAATTGATTGCGACTCACTTAATGACCACATCACCTACCAATGAAAATTCCAGTCCCATTTGTGATACATAAGTTGAAGACAACTTATAGTTATGAAGAAGCCAAAGTAGCAAAGCAGAAAAGATAATACAATGAAGAAACTGAAGGAAAAGAAGGAGTTCAAGCTACAAATGACAAACCATATGTTTATCCACCTGATATCGTATAAAAGCTAAAATCAGTCATGTTTTCCAAACAATTAAATTACAATATCCAAATCTTCCATTTGGTGGTTTTACAAACCAAGCAAGAATGCCAAGGAAAATCCAGTTGTGTTCTGGTGCTTTATTGACAATCACGACTGTATTGTAAGCAAGTAGAAACTATATCAGCCACTGATAAGTATAACTTTCCATCTGGGCAAGCACAAATTTCATAAAGTCCTTCAGAGCTTTCAGATTCTCCATTTGTTCCTTGAAGCAAATCTGGCAGTAGCAAATTTTGAGCATCAAAGATCTGCAAGGAAAAAGCACACAAAATGGTCAAAATGAATGGTCAAAAACTTGGCAGTTCCAACTCTCAACCAGCAAATGCTCTGTCTTACACATTGGAAAAAAGAATCTAAACACTAAATATAAAGTCAATGGAAATTACCTTACAGATGACCCCCACCCTGTTAAAGACTTTGGAGTTTTCATATCCAATGATCTAACTGCCAAAAGCCACTGCAACTACATCGCAAAAAAGACTTTTAAGAGTTGTAAACCTAATCTTACATAGCTTCTTCTCCAGAAACACTACACTGCTAACCAGAGCTTATAAAACATTTGCTAGACCAATTTTGAATACAGCTCGCCTGTCTGGAACCCATACCACATTTCAGACATCAATACAATTGAACATGTCCAGAAATATTTTACAAGAAGAGTTCTCCACTCCTCTGAATACAACAAAATACCTTATGCCACCAGACTTGAAATCTTGAATTTAGAAAACTTAGAACTCCGCTGCCTTCGACAAGACCTGTGTTTAACTCATAGAATCATCTATTGCAATGTCCTTCCTATTGAAGACTACTTCAGCTTCAATCATAACAATACAAGACCAAACAATAGTCTTAAACTCAATGTTAACCGTTTCAATCTTGATTGCAGAAAATATGACTTCTGTAACAGAGTTATTAGTGCTTGGAACACACTACCTGACTCTGTGGTCTCTTCTCAAAATCCCCAAAGCTTTAACCAAAAACTCTTTACTATTTTTTTTATTTGAATTTATATCTCGTCCTTCTCCGAAGACTCAGGGCGGCTTACATCGTGTTAAGCAATAGTCTCATCCATTTGTATATTATATACAAAGTCAACTTTTATTGCCTCCAACAATCTGGGTCCTCATTTTACCTACCTTATAAAGGGTGGAAGGCTGAGTCAACCTTGGGCCTGCTGGGACTTGAACTTGCAGTAATTGCAAGCAGCTGTGTTAATAACAGACTGCATTAGTCTGTAGAGCCACCAGAGGCCGATTCCCCATTCCAAAGAAGTCAATAAAGAGGGTGCATAAGAGCACAAACGTGCCTACTGTTCCTGCCCTATTATTTCCTTTCATTATATCCAATTAATATAGTTATTACATACTTATGCTCATATATATGCTTATATATTATATAGTTATTTTCATGCTTATGCTTATATATACTGTTGTGACAAATAAAAATAAAATAAAAATAAAATAAAAAAATAAAAATAAATCTACTTTCTAGCTGTAGTGTTAACAGAGAGAACTCTTGCTGTGCAACATGGGCCAGGTAGAAATATCCAACTGTTTTCAAATATACTCCCAATTACAACTTCAGTCTAGAAAGGAGAGAGAAATGTTCAAAAACTACTGGTAGAATGGCCCTACTCTTTCCTTTAATTCATTACTGAGCAATTTAATGGAAGCTTTACAATGAATTTGGAAATGAAAGTTCAAAGTCTCCTTTACATTATTCAATATGTCTTAATGAGCTAAAATAATGTTTTATATATAGCCTGGGAAACCACTCTGAAAGCACTGTCAAATTGTTGATGTAAATCTCCTTTAGGTGGTGCCCCAAACCTTGGAAAGAATTTCAACTTGATCCTTCAGTTAACCCCTAAGAAATGTGTTCCAAATTTTAAACATTTCAGCACGCTGCTGCTTTCATTTATTTAAAACATTTAGGTCCCCCGTTTCTTCAAGGAAGTCAGAAACAAAAGAGATATATTTTTTCCACTTTTTTTAATTCACCGCAAACATGTCAGCCTGAGGACTAGTATTTGGGTCAAGGTCTTCTATTTCAGTATATTAAGAAGACAATGTTGTCTATTCTTAATCTGAATGTCAATTATTACTCTAATCCAGGGGTAGGTTCTATTACCTTTACTACTAGTTTGTATTGTGTCCGCGTGCGAGCGCACTCTCCACTTGCGCGCATGCTCTTTTGCACATGAGCAGAAGAGTTTTCATGACGTTTAGGTCAGTGGGCGGAACCTCCCGCTGGTTTTACTACTGGTTCTATAGAACTGGTCTGAACTGGGGGCAATCCACCACTGCTCTAATCAGCATGTTTTGTGGGCTGCGTAATACTTTATACACATAGAAAGTTTCTATTACACATTTGTAATGCATTTCTAGTGCATCATCCAGGGGGCTTTGATTGGTGAAGCAGAGATTCTTTGGGGGTTGATATGGGATTTTAAGAAGATGATGCACCGTTTCATAGGTTAGCTACTGCAGTAGGTGTCACTGGTTACAAAATATTAATACACCAGAAAACAGATTGGTGAATTTGTTCCCCTTTAGCCTCCCAATCACCTTAATTTCTTTCTGCCTTTTTAATTTAAATCTCTCATTCAGCATTACCACAGCCTTATACTGCTCAATCTAATTGTGCAAAACAGGAATCTTTCACTGAAACTATTGATATACCTTCAAATTTCTCTGTGCAGGAAATGTAAGGATTTCTGAGACATGAAATATTTGGCAAACTAAAGATTTTAACATGGGAAATTAGTAACACTAAATATAATATAATATAATTAATAACACTGCATTTAAGAAAAAAAAACCTTTGAATACTAAGTTTCCTCCCCCCACCTGGCATTTTGTTAACATTGATAATATGCTAAGAACATTTTAAGCCTTTATGTAAATTATATTTTCTAAAGGATCAAATAACCTTTGTCACAAATCTGAACTTTTCAAGGTCAGTAGTAGTCTTTATTTACTGGAACTAAAATTGATTGATTCATGTAGCAATCACTCCCCTTGAATACCAACTGTAAATAGGAAATGTATTGATGTTAAATAAATCTTTAACATCTCACCATCCCATTGGTACTATGGAATGCGATATCCAAATGAGACAGCCCGATAAGATCTCCATTTTCCGCTTTGATGTGAATTCCTCTCGGAGCATTCATGGTGAGAGATCGGGTTGGTGATTCAAGTCTGAAACCAATCATAAGAAGAGTTATCTTAACATTACATATCCTCTATTTCAAAAGATGCATGTCTCTTCAAACAATAACTGTGTTTTATAATAACATCTTCAAAGTGATTCTGGAGGGAGATTTTCCCAATGTGATGTCATCCTGCCATCTTAAATTCTTATGGTAAAGTTATAATCTCTACACTAATTTTAAATTCTCATAGGATCTTCTGCGTATAGCAGCAATTCTCAATCTGGCCAACTTTTAGATGTGTGGATTTCAATTCCCCAACCAGCAGGTCTGTAGCATGGCAGCTTAATCATCTGGCAACTCTATGATTGCAAAGAGTCAAACATCCCTTTTTAGAAACTAGACTCAAATTACATAATTTGCTATAATGAGATGAGAGGTGCAGCCTCTGTAGACTTGTATGTATATTTGGAAGCAGTGAAAGCCCCTCTCTGAGTAGCTGGCGTTAAAAATTAGGTATTCCAATTTTCCATTAAATTTGAAAGTACATCAGCCGTGTTGATGTTATTATGCAAATGACACAAACTGCATCATTTACTTCACTTTACAGTCTTTTGCAGATTTGACAAACTATGTAAATACAGCAGGAATTTTACTACTTGCATTTGATGTCTGTCACACTGAAGTAATTACTAATCTTTTAAAACCTATCCTGCAAATTAATTCACAAATCCTTAAACCTCAAATGTCAAGTAAAGCTATTTGTTATTTTTAAAAAATCATTTAGACAATAGTCATTACAACATGTAATGCCGCAAGAGGCCAGAAAAGAACTGCAAAACTTTTGATATGCTTTCTAGTTGTTTGAAAACTTAAGTGCAATGAAGTTGTGCATAATCCAGCTTTTGCCCAATGGATTTCTATGGGAGAGTTAATACCTGTATATATTTATATAGTATATAAGAAAATAACACAACATGTGAATTTGTAGAGGTGACTTGCTTTTATATACCAATTTGATTTGCTTTTTAATACAGGAACATTACCAAAAACAAATGGATGTTTTGTTTGGATGGAACAATTTGTCAAGATAGCATTATTATTACATTATTTGTAAAAGAATACCTTATGCCACCAGGCTTGAAATTTTGGGCTTGGACAACTTAGAACTACGCCGCCTTTGGTCTGACCTAAACGTAGTACATAAAATTATCTGTTACAATGTCCTACCTGTCAATGATTACTTCAGCTTCAACCACAACAATACACGAGCACACAATAGATACAAACTTAAGGTAAACCGCTCTTAACTCGATTGCAGAAAATATGACTTCAGCAACAGAATGGTCAATGCCTGGAATGCACTACCTGACTCTTCCCTAAACACCCAAACACCCAAAACTTTAACCTTAGACTGTCTACTGTTGACCTCACTCCATTCCTAAGAAGTCTGTAAGCAACGTGCATAAGCACACAAACGTGCCTACCATCCCTACCATCCCTATCCTAATGTCCCTATTTATTCATATCCATTTCATGTATTCATAATCATGTTTATACTGATATCTATTATTTTATACATGCTTGACAAAATAAATAAATAAAATAAATAAATTTAAATAAATAAATAAATATTTCCAATTGGCAAACAACAAGCAACCACACAGCCAACCAAAGACAGTAATGACCCTCAACCAACCCACGCAACCCCCCAACAGTTCCCCTCTGTTGACCCTGACTTGATGTAATCTCCTTATCACAAGACCCATCACAAGACTCTCACTTGATCCCCCACACACCTGAAGCCCTTATAAATAGAAGAACACTGACACTGAAGATGTTACCTAGCCTGGTAATGAAAGAGGAAGCCTACAGAAAAGGTGATAAAATGCTGTACAATCAGGCCAGAAATGTATTAACAAGGCAGATCAAAGCAGCAAAAAGAAGCTACTCTGAAAAGCTAAAGAATCAGTTCTCAACAAATGAACCAGCAAACATGTGGAAAACTCTTAAAAATATCACCAGCTACAGCAAACCTCCTTCCCAGGCTGAAGGAAATCAACAACTGGCAGATGACCTGAACGTGTTTTATTGCAGGTTTGAAAGGAAACTATAGTCACCTATCTCCACACACCACCATCTCAGACACACCAACAACAGCCAAGCCTCCTACAACTGACCCCATCCCAACCCCTAGTGATCACTAGGGGTTCACAACCCCTAGTGATCACAGAAAAGGAAGTGCAAGACCTATTTCACAGAAAAAAGTCAGGAAAAGCTCCAGGCCCAGACAAGATAACTCCTTCTTGCTTAAAAGTCTATGCTGACCAATTGGCCCCCATCTTCACCCGTATCTTCAATAAATCACTAGAGATGTGCTGTGTTCCTTCTTGTTTCAAATGCTCTACAATCATCCCAGTGCCGAAGAAGCCCACCATCAAGGAACTGAATGACTACAAACCAGTTGCTCTAAAATCTATAGTCATGAAAACCTTTGAAAGGCTAGTGCTGTCCCATTTGAAAACCATCATGGATCTGCTGTTAGACCCCTTGCAGTTTGCATACCGAGCAAATAGATCAACAGATGATGCTGTTAATATGGCTCTGCACTACATCCTACAACATCTTGAATCTCCAAAGACCTATGCAAGGGTCCTCTTTGTAGACTTTAGTTCAGCATTTAATACTATCATTCCAGACACTCTTCTAACTAAGCTAAACCAGCTACAGATACCTGAACAGACTTGTAAGTGGATCACAAGCTTCCTAACAAACAGGAAGCAGCAGCTGAAGCTAAGCAGAATCACATCAGATACCTGTACAATTAGCACAGGGGGCCCCCAAGGCTGTGTGCTCTCCCCACTTTTCTCTCTGTATACCAATGACTGCATCTCCAACGATCCATCTGTCAAACTACTGAAGTTTGCAGATGACACAACAGTGATCTGTCTGATTTGAGACAATGATGAATCCACATACAGATGGAAGGTTGAACAACTAGCCTCGTGCGACCAGAACAATCTGGAACTAAACACACTCAAAACCGTAGAAATGGTGATAGACTTTAGGAGAAACCCCTCCATACTTCCACTTCTCACAATACTAGACAACACAGTATCAACAGTAGAAACCTTCAAATTTCTAGGTTCTAGGTATCTCAAGATCTAAAATGGACAGCTAACATCAAAAACATCATCAAAAAAGCACAACAAAGAATGTTCTTTCTGCGCCAGCTCAGAAAGCTCAAACTGCCCAAGGAGCTGCTGATCCAGTTCGACAGAGGAATTATTAAGTGTGTCATCTGCACCCCAAAACTGTCTGGTTTGGTTCTGCAACCCAACAAGAAAGACAGAGAGTTCAGAGGATAATTAGAACTGCAGAAAAAACAATTCCTACCAACCTGCCTTCCATTGAGGACCTGTATACTGCAAGAATCAAGAAGAGGGCTGTGAAAATATGGTACATGTCAAGCACCTGAATTCTGATCAAATGACCATAGAGATACTGCAGCTGTTGTAAGTGCGAGGATTGGTCGCAAATATCTTTTTTCAGTGCTGTTGTAACTTTGAATGGTCACTAAATGAAGGGTTGTGTTGTGGTCCACCAGCAGCCCGCGGAGCTAGCAGCAGGGTTGGACAGTGAGGAGGCTGGGGAGGACCATGGGCCAGTCCTGGAGTCTGGGGAAGGCCCAGATGAGGGCTCTGCATCAGAGGCAGAGATGGGGCTAAGGCTCTGCATCAGAGGCAGAGATGGGAGCAATGTGCAGACTCTGGAGCCTCCAGAGGCAGACAGCAGAGGCATAGGAACAGGAGGCGCCTGTTCCTATTCCACACATGCAAAGAGCTGCCAGAAGTCAAGAGCAGCTAAAGCAAAAAAGACGACTCAGGAGTAAGGCCAGGAGATGATTTGCTCCTCCCATAAGGCTTAAGAGCTGCAAAGGCTCTTGGGCTCTTTGTAGGAAAGCAACGTTTCTACATCTATTCGGCATCTCTTGTTTCTGAACTTCATGGGGCTTTGCCAAGAAAAGCCCTTGGCAGGGTGCCAAAGAAGATAAAGGTTTGTGATACGGCCGAAGGACTTTTTCTGAAGGACTTGTTCTGGAATTAATTTGGACTAAGCTGAGAATGAAGTAGTTCTCAGCTGTTCTAATCAAATATGTTTGTTTAGGACTGATTGTGTCTGGTAATAATTACTTGGGCCTACGTCACAACAGGTTGTAAGCCAAAGACTTCCTGTATGAGATTAATATACCACCATCTATATTTAAAGCATTTGCACCATGGATGCCTTCACAGTATGCATGCTTTTCCGTAATTCAGTGCAAATGATCCCTCAGAATTCAGCAGTGTCTGGTGGCACTGCGTTCTCACATTGCTTATTTAGCTGTCTTACTATGCAATATGAAGGTGGAAGGTGATCTTAACGATAGGATTGTTTTATCAATATTGACCATCCTTGCCAATGTTAAAGTTCTCAAAATTGTGAATATTCTTTTTTCTTGGAATTTTGAATACTGTACTGTATATACGGCTAAAGGAGAGCAACTCCTATTACATAACTACTCAATTTTTTTTAATAAAAAAAATGAATGGTGTGGTGACCTAGTGATGAAAATGCTTGCCTCCCATTCGGAAGGTTGAGAGTTCAATCCTAGCAACAGATATTCTCTCTGAGACTGCAAAGAAAAAATATATGCAGTGAACTCTGTGTGGTGTCAGGAAGGGTATCCGGCTAGTAAATGCTCAGCCCCATCCAGTCGCCCTGATTCTACCCCGAATTAAGGGTCATAAAAGGGAGTTTTTACTTAGATTTTAAATTTTCAATAACTAAAGTGGTAATGTGGAATTTGATTCCTTGTTTTTCCCGAATACTTCTTTTCCTATTGGGTTGTTATTCAGAATATTACTGATTACTTATCTTATTGCTCTACAAGACTAGCGTTACTGAGGATTAAAGCAAAAAAAACCACCCCAAAATAAATAATAAACGTTTACTCATTTTGGAGAGATATTCTTACTTAAGCGTTAGATTTTTGACATCATCTCCCACACCTTGAACAAGTGGTGTTTCTACAGAATGTTCGCAAAGAGCACCTTCTGGACCTGAAGCAGAAAAAAACAAATGATTGTCACTTTTAAATGTCAAATTAAGTGCATGACTAGTGGAAAACAAGTTTTTTGTAACTACCCATCAAAATATCCAAAGCCAATTTAAAGTACATACTATCTTTTAAGCATCTAAGATTCTTCCGTATTTTGAGTACTCTGATATTTGGGCTGGTTTAAATATTTGGGATTCTAATGTAACAATGTGGGCTTTGGAGGTTTTGCTAAGCATTAGAATAGCACATGTTTACAAGATGTTAAACCCAGACATTCAAAATGTTATTTTTTTATTTTTTTTAAATTTACATTTATATCCCGCCCTTCTCCGAAGACTCAGGGCGGCTTACAGTGTATAAGGCAATAGTCTCATTCTATTTGTATATTTACAAAGTCAACTTATTGCCCCCCCAACAATCTGGGTCCTCATTTTACCTACCTTATAAAGGATGGAAGGCTGAGTCAACCTTGGGCCGGGCTTGAACCTGCAGTAATTGCAGGCTGCTGTGTTCTAATAACAGGCTTCTTACCAGCCTGAGCTATTACGGCCCGTTATATTCTCATAACCGAAACAAAAAATTAAAGATATATGGAGAAGAAATGTTGGATATAAAAGTTAGTAAAAATCCTGCTTAGTGGGATAACCTAACTGGAGAAATCTACACACTGGGTAACAAATCACTATTTAACTTATACATACTATTAACTTATACATACATACTATACACGCTATTTAACTTATACAGGCTATTTAACTTATACATACTCCTCGACTTACAAACACAGTTGAGGCCAGAATTTCCACTGTAAGTCATTGCCATTGTAAGTTGAGTTGGATCCGAATTTACAACAATTTTTACAGCAATTGTTAACAAATCATATGGTGATTAAGTGAATCCAGTTTCCTCAATAGTTTTTTTTTTTTTTTTGCCTAAAATTGGCAACAACAACAAAAAAAAGGCCAGAAATTCATATGACAGCACAATGCTGCAACTGGTGTTAAGTGTGAGATGGTTGCCAAGCACCCCGCTTGTAATCATGTGGCTGCAAGATTTAGTGCAAGTGCAGGTCACAAGTTATTTTTTCCTGAGGCCATTCTAACTTTAAAGTACCGTTAAACAAAGGGTCATAAGTTGAGGACTTCCTGTAAAAGGGCCACCCCATTTGCTAGTCCTGTTGACCTGACCTATCTGTTGGCTAATACGGAACTATAAAATTAACCTACATGTAAACTTGTTTGGCTGAAAACCACAAAGAGTTCTCTACGTGGGATAAGGACTGAATCAGACAACTGTAACCTATTCAGTTCCGTATTTTTACTCACTCATTGCACACTTCAGCCTACCACTCTGTTGAGGGCCCAGTATGCTATGATCCCTTATTAAGAGGCTGTAAGAGGTTTTTTTTTCATGAATTCCCTCCATAATTGACAACGATGCATTTCATTCCCCAGTCCTTAGAAGCCAAATTGCAAGTAAGTGAATGCAGCTTTAGAACTAAGGTACCAAAGGTGATAAAAATCTCACTCTCAGAAATACGTTTGGTTCATAGATAGAAGCTAGTTTCCAAGCCAGAGAAAAACTCTTGTGCAGTCAGATCCAAAGCTCTCATAGGTCTTTCACACTAGGTCATTCAATATGTTTCACAATAATTCACTCATCAGCCAAATCAATGATTTTACAACTTCAGTGTTCAACAGAGCAATGTTGCTTAATTTTGATTGATAACTCTGCGTCCACATCCCATAATTTTCTTAGCAACAGCAGAAATGCTCTGCTATATTCTTGTTCTGGGAAGTTTTTTCAGATGTTTCAGTGTTGCCAGTGCTTTTCCATCCAAGGATTAACCAGATCTCGCCATGTTTAGTTGATTTTTTAAAAAGATACTGCCTAGCATCTAGTTAAAAATGAATTACCAGTAAAAAAAATAATTACCAATTAATCAAAATAAATATTTTTAGACCTCAATCTAAAACACAATTTTGAAGATGTTTAATGTAACATTTTAGCTAAAAATATCAATAAAATATGCAATGTTCATATTAAATTCATTAATATAACAAATTACTGTTATTTATATAACCAATTTCAGATTACAGTCTTTATCTTCACAATAACATTTTTTTTGTAGTTTTTGACTTGCAAACAAACCTGTGACTCGAAGTTTCTCTGTACCAATTACAGTTTCACTATCATTTACAGTAAAAAGAGGTTTTTCAAGATTCACAGAGTTGATCTGAAATTGTTGGCCATGAAAGTGTACCATATCCGGATCTGAAAAAGACAAAATATTATAAAATGGACTTTCTTTGTTCATGTTTTAAAAATACATACCTTAGTACACATCCTCAATAATGCAATATATGGGATATTAAATTTGTAATCTTATGCTCAGCAACTTGTGAGTAAGACTCATTACATTGATCAGTCAATACATATATTGGGCTACAGTCCAAGATTAGCATCTAATTATGTTCTCTTTCTGGTTGCTTTGATCAGAAAAAGCAGAGTGTTCTAAACCAAATGGAAAGAAAAACACTGTGGATATCAGCCTGCAAAAATATAAACATAGCTCTTTGTGAATATATACAATGTGGACAAAGTAAGCTAAATTAAAATTCCAGATTTGATAAAACTTGAAATCCTTAATATGCAGCATCTTGTCTCTTTACACAGAATCTTTAATCCAAACGGCTGTATTTTGAATGATGAATTTATATCCAATTGATATTTTTATAATTTACATAAACTGGATATTAGTATCTTCCCAGGAACTAAATCACTAAAGAGATTTATAAATGAAGGCAAATTATTCATATGTTCATTTTTGATAATGACATAAAATTATTTTTCTTTATTTCAGGTATTTGACTAACCAGGGCAATTGGCATATCTATATCAGATATTATATGAGATCATAAATATATATAAGCTATTTTACAGGATCGTAAAAAGATACCCATTCATTTATTTGGACATAAAACTTTCAAAATCAAAACTAAAGCAAAATATATTACACCTACCTACGCTTAATCTGCCTGTGACATTTCCATCACTATTGCGTGCATTCAAAGTCACATTATGAGATGATTGCAAAAGTAAGGATGAATCCTAGGATTAAGAGAAAAAAGAAGGTAAATGTTTAAGACATTTGGATAGACCTTACTGAAAAATAACAAACACATTCATTCTTTTCCAACTCTTACAATGATATATGATATATATCTTACATAATGTACAATGATATATGATATGATGTATGGTATGGTATGGTATGGTATGGTATGGTCTGGTCTGGTATAGTATGATAATGATAGGCTAGGCTAGGCTAGGCTAGGCTAGGCTGGTTAGGATAGGATAGGAGCCGTATTGCAGGCTACTTCTGCTGACTGCCAGCTGCCTGCAATTTGGCAGTTCAAATCTGACCAGGCTCAAGGTTGACTCATCCTTCCATCCTTCCGAGGTCAGCAAAATGAGGACCCAGACATTATGCTGACTCTGTAAACAGCTTAGAGAGAGCAGGAAAACACTACAAAGTGTTATATAAATCTAAGTGCTATCACTATTGCTATTGCTATAGAATAGGATAGGATAGGATAGGATGTTGGATGTTTAGTTGCATTAGCAAGATAAGCACAGATGCGTAATATTCCATTAGTAGACAACCAAATACTTTGATGTTGTGGTTAGATATGTTCAAGAAGCTGCAAACTGAGAAGATGAATGATGACTAGTTAAATTTTACCTTGGCAGCATAAAAGAGCTCTAGGAATGATACAAAATGAAAAAACAAACAAACAAATCGACTAGCTATGCTACTAAATCAATCCAAGAATTGGCATTATTTGTGTATGTTTGTTGAAATGGAAAGAGAAATTACAGAACTGAATATTGCTGGAAGAATGCCAGAATCAGCAGGAAAAAAAACATCAGATCTGTGCTGTGCTTCAAAGTAAACACCCTGAAGTATTTTCAGTCATGTGGTATGTATTGCTGCTTTGAATCAAGTCTCTGCTTCAATTTCAAAGCAAAACTGCTTTGTAGGGCCGATTTTATTGAAATTCTATCAAATCAAAACAGGCTCTGCATAACCCTAGTAAATACAACTTTTTTCCAGACAAACCACAGCACACTTCTATGTGTATTTACTCAGAAATAAGCCTTGTTAAAATCAGTGGGATTTGTCTCCAAACAGCTGTGCATAACATTGTATCGGTACCTTTCTGGAGTGAATTTCTTTGACATATAATGGATATAAAAATTCAGACTCTCCTTCCAGACGAAGCCCATCACTATTAACCTGTAGGTATCCCATTCCAGCCTGCAAATGCAAAACACATTTTAAATATTAGTTGTGTAAGTCACTGTCAAATTCTTTTCAAAGTTGCCACATTGATTGTTTTCCAAATACTGTATGGTTTATTCAAGGCAGACATCCCTGATGAAAAAGAAATTCAGAAGATAAATATGTTATGGGTGGAAGAAAGGTACCCAAAAAAACATATTTTCATACAAGGTTTTGATAAAAGCCATCTGCAAGCATGCCCAGCCAAGAGGAACTGCACTTATAAAAAGGCGCTGCACACAAGGACTTCTTCTCCAGTCCAGATACCAGCAATGTATACACAAGCCCTCTTCAAAAAGCTGTAATTCAAAGAAACAATATAGTTTGTATGACAGCAAGGCTAGAAGTTGTCCATTTGCTCCTCTTCTCCTTTAGGAGTAACCATAAAGGTAAAGGTTTCCCTCGCCCATATGTCCTAGTTGTTCCTGACTTTAGGGGGCGGTACTCATCTCCATTTCAAAGCTGAAGAGCCAGCGCTGTCCGAAGACGTCTCCGTGGTCACATAGCCGGCATGACTAAACACCAAAGGTGTGCGGAAACGCTGTTACCTTCCCACCAAAGGTGGTCCCTATTTTTCTATTTGCATTTTTTACGTGCTTTTGAATTGCTAGGTTGGCAGAAGCTGGGACAAGTAACGGGAGATCACCCCATTACGCGGCATTAGGGATTCGAACCACTGAACTGCCGACCTTTCGATCAACAAGTCACTGAGCCACCACATCCCTTTTAGGAGTAACCATTATTGTTATTTGAAATGGCTCCATATATTCATCATTGTTGGCATGCCACTAAATCTACATGGCATCTCTCCCATTTAGGATTTAGACATTTAAGCACTTCATTAGTAGCAATTCATTAGATGAAACATCTCAATAACGGACTCAGAAATAACGAAGTCACATAAGAATTAAAGAATAAATTTCAAATGATACCAGTCAATGAACACAATTCAAAGTATGTTAACACTGCATTAAGTAAGGCATACTCTAAAGTATACTTAGGACTGCAGCCTCTGGCTGAGATTATATGATAGTTTCTTTAATATGGGTTAACCCAGGGTGTCAAACTCCCCGCCCACGGGCCGGATGCGTCACAAGCTGGCCACGCCCATGCCATTTAGCGAAGGAGAAAAAAGTCACGATACGTCAGGTGACGCCACCATGACACCACCAGTTTGACATCCCTTGGTTAACAAATCAAAATGATTGACTATGAGCAATACAATATTTGAAAAGTACACAGCTGGGGAAGGTTCACACATCAGATTAAAAGAAAATAAAAAAACACAAAGACTTGATGTGATATACAAACTCAGCTATTGAAATAAGATAAAAGCAGGTGAAAATGTCACATTTGCTGCAAAGAACTACGTTAAAACTAGGTATTGTATTTTTGTTGATATTTATATAGGAATTGCCCAGGATCTGAAAATTATTTCCAAAATTCCTCTAGGGCAGTGGTGGCAATCCTTTTACTCACCGAGTGCCGAGCAGATCCGTGCTTCGCGTGCTTCGCGTGCTTCGCGTGCTTCACAGATGTGTGTGCTATCCCATGTGTGGCTCCTCTCCATGCACAGCGTGTGCAACCACACTATCTGCGCATGCGCACAGCTTTCATGCGCCCCCACCATGCACTGCGCATGCAATTGCACCATTTGTGAATGGTGCAATTCAAGAAGAATTTTTGGGGGCTTTTAAATAGGTTTTTAAAGAGGGGCTTTTTAAGGGGGGTGGGAGGGATAAGACAGGTGGGGGGAGTAACCCATCGGGGAGGTGTCCAGTCCCTGCGCTTGCTCACGGCACTACGTCATCTGGTCCGAAGGCAGAGGGGGAGGGGTTTGTTCCAGGTTTAGAGGGTCGTTCTATCTGTACGGTAAGTGGGAGAGGCAGATATGGCGGAAGCGGGGGACTGTATCGATTTTTGGGAGCACGTGCTCGCTGTTTAAAAGCGATCATGTGCTCTGGCCCCTTAGTCTTTACCCGTTCCCCGGGCAGCCATGATCCTCAGAGCTTGGGTCTTTGGTTGATGTTATGTAATGCTCAGTCTGTGGTTAATAAAGCCCCCCTGATTGCGACCTTATTCAGGGGGAGTCCGCGGACCTTATGGGCATTACGGAGACCTGGCTGGGCTTGGAGGGGGGTGTCCCCCTTGTTGAGTTGTGCTCTCCGGGTTTCCGAGCATTTCATCAACCAAGAGCCCAAGGTAGGGGTGGGGGGGTGGCGGTTGTTATTAGGGAAGGTCTAGAGCCGAGGGAGGCCACTGTTCCTCAGATAGCCGGTTGTGAATCCCTCTTTGTGAGGTGGGGTCATAGGAATCAGTTGGGCTTGTTGATCACGTACCTGGCTCCTTGCTGTGTGACTACAGCCCTACCCGAGTTGTTGGAGGTGCTTGCCGGGGTGGCGGTTGAGACCCCCAGACTTATAGTCATGGGGGATTTCAACTTGCCATCGACCGGCTTGTCATCGACGGCGGCCCGGGAGTTCCAGGCTTCCATGACGGCCTTGGACCTGATTCAAGTAATTGATGGCCCTACGCACACTGGAGGAGGCACACTGGATCTAATTTATATCTCTGGACAGTGGTTAAATGATCTGGAATTAGATGATTTAGTAACAGAACCGGTGTCATGGTCAGATCATTTTCTCCTTCACCTGGATTTTCGGACCGCCACCCAACACCACAGGGAGACGGAACCAATGCGTTGGTTCCATCCTAGGCGCCTGATGGACCCCGAGAGGTTCCTGACAGAGCTTGGGCCGTTCCCTGAGGATCTGGCCCACGGCACGGCTGAAGAACTAGTTGTGGCCTGGGAACAGGCCGCGGCTGGAGCTTTGGACCGTGTTGTGCCTTTGCGGCCTCTGACCCGGCGCAGATCTCAGCCGGCCCCTTGGTTCTCCGAGGGGCTGAGGGAGATGAAACGCTGGAGAAGACGCCTAGAGAGTACCTGGAGGTCCAGTCGTTCCGAAGCTGACCGGATACTAGTTAGGTCTTATTCTAAGGCCTACCTAGTGGCACTGAGGGAGGTGAAGCGTTCCTACGCTTCCACCCTCATTGCGTCGGCAGATAACCGCCCGGCCGCCCTGTTTCGGATGACCCGCTCTCTCCTTCATCAGAAGGCGCGGGATGACCCTTTGCAGGGATGTGCCAAGGAGTTTAGTGGTTATCTATACGATAAAATCGTTCAGCTCCGGGATGGCTTGGACCGGAATTGGGATGATCGAAGTGAGACGGCGGAGTCGCGTCTTGTCGAGATTGTTTGGGATGAGTTTGACCCTGTGGCTCTCGAGGACGTGGACAGGTTGTTGGGGAGGCTTCACGCCACCACATGTTTACTGGACCCGTGCCCTTCCTGGTTGGTGCTGGCCACACAGGAGGTGACACGAGGCTGGCTCCAGGGGATTATTAATGCTTCCTTGTTGGAGGGGGTTTTCCCTGCCGCCTTGAAAGAGGCGGTGGTGAGACCCCTTCTCAAGAAGCCTTCCTTGGACCCAGCTATTTTGGGTAATTATCATCCGGTCTCCAACCTTCGCTTTGTTGCGAAGGTTGTAGAGAGTGTTGTGGCGCGGCAGCTACCTCAATACCTGGATGAAGCTGTCTATCTAGACCTGTTCCAGTCTGACTTCCGACCCGGATATAGTATGGAGACAGCTTTGGTCACGTTGGTGGATGATCTCTGGAGGGCCAGAGCCAGGGGTTATTCCTCTGCCCTGGTCCTATTAGATCTCTCAGCGGCTTTGATACCATCGACCATGGTATCCTGCTGCACCGGTTAGAGGGGTTGGGAGTGGGAGGCACCGTTTACCGGTGGTTCTCCTCCTATCTCTCTGACCACTCGCAGACGGTGTTGACAGGGGGACAGAAGTCGACCGCGAGGCGCCTTACTTGTGGGGTGCCGCAGGGGTCGATTCTCTCGCCCCTCCTGTTCAACATCTACATGAAGCCGCTGGGTGAGATCATCAGTGGCTTTGGGGTGAGATACCAACTGTACGCTGATGACACTCAGCTGTACTTTTCCACCCCGGGCCACCCCAACGAAGCTGTTGAAGTGCTGTCCCGGTGCCTGGAAGCCGTATGGGTCTGGATGGGGAGAAACAGGCTCAAGCTCAATCCCTCTAAGACGGAGTGGCTGTGGATGCCGGCACCCCGATACAGTCAGCTGCAGCCGCAGCTGACTGTTGGGGGCGAGTCACTGGCCCCAAGGGAAAGGGTGCGCAACTTGGGTGTTCTCCTGGATGGACGGCTGTCGTTTGAAGATCATTTGACGGCCGTCTCCAGGAGAGCTTTTCACCAGGTTCGCCTGGTTCGCCAGTTGCGCTCCTTCCTTGATCGGGATGCCTTATGCACAGTCACTCATGCTCTTGTTACCTCTTGCTTGGATTATTGCAATGCTCTCTACATGGGGCTCCCCTTGAAGTGCACTCGGAGGCTTCAGTTAGTCCAGAATGCAGCTGCGCGGGCTATAGAGGGAGCCGTGTGCCACTCCTGCGCAGGATGCACTGGCTGCCTGTGGTCTTTCAGGTGCACTTTAAGGTTTTGGTTACTACCTTTAAAGCACTCCATGGTGTAGGGCCTGGGTACTTACGGGACCGCCTACTGTTACCCCATGCCTCCCACCGACCCGTACGCTCACACAGAGAGGGACTTCTCAGGGTGCCGTCTGCCAAGCAATGCCGGCTGGCGGCCCCCAGGGGAAGATCCTTCTCTGTGGGGGCTCCTACCCTCTGGAACGAACTTCCCCCTGGCTTGCGCCAAATACCTGATCTTCGGACCTTTCGCCGCGAGTTGAAAACGTATTTATTTACTCGCGCACGGCTGGCTTAAGTTTTTGTTAGATTTTTTAAATTTTAAATTTCTAGATGAATTTTAATGGGTTTTTTAAGATTTTAAATGTTTTTTAAATTTTCGGCCAATTGTATAATAAGTTTTTTAATTTTGCTTTTAATTGTATATTGTTTTGTTCTTATTCTGGCTGTAAACCGCTCTGAGTCCTTCGGGAGAAGGGCGGTATAGAAATCTAATTAATAATAATAATAATAATAATAATAATAATAATAATAATGATGATGATGATGATGATGATGATGATGATGATGATGATGATGATGATGTGGTTTTCATGTGCACAATGCATATGCACAAATGCCATCTGTACATGTGCACGCTGCGCACCAGTACTCTTGTAAGCATGTGCAAACACGTGTGCATGTGCAGGAGACCTCAGAAGACCAGCTGGGTTCCCTGAATTGCACTCATGCACAGCGGAGGCCTGAACACCAGCTGGGGCGTGCACACATGCACAGCTGTAGGTGAGTTGGGCAACAGCTCGCATGCCCAGAAAAATGACTCTGCGTGCCACTTCCGGCACACGTGCCATAGGTTCACCATCATGGCTCTAGGGTAAATAGACTGAAGGATGTTTTACAGAGCAGTGAAAACCTTAGATGTGACAGTAAGAATATAAGCAAAAGCAACAGCAAAAACCCACTTAAAGGAGAAAAAAAAACCACTTACTGATGAAAACCACATTACTTTAAGAATCCAAATTGTCAGAGCAACATTCACGACTAGGATGATGATCAAGAGGAGGAGAAATAAATAAAGGCAGCGTTTTCTCCAGCCATAAATGCCAACGTTGTAGGCATACTGAGGGTCTGGTCTCTGTATGTCAGTACCTGGTGATGGTGAAATATACTCTTCACGTACCATCTGCTACAGGGGGAAAATGGACACAATTAACCAAGAATAAATATTTCAAACAGGGACTTCTACTTCAGGTTTGAAAACAGAATAACTAATAATTAAAAGTCGATTTCTAAGAGCTAAGAATTTAGCACACTATGTTGTTCTGATGATCCCCCCCCCAAAACAAACTAGTGATTAATAAAACACAAATTATATAATTTCATTTAATAATTGTTATCTTATTCTACAAAGGATTGACTATTTAAAGTAAAGTATTTAAGGGCAAAGAAAAAAATTACAAATAATTCGGGCTGGCATGGAATAAAAAGCAACAAAAACTTGTTGAAAGGTAAGTAAAGTTTCATTTGAGTCAGGCTACAGATTGTCCTCACATGACGCTAACTGGGACTGACAACTCTGCTGATAAGTTATGTGGTAGAAATGTCATGTGGCTGCTCTGCTTAGCACTGGCCACTCCAACAATCCCAGTTGCTGTAATTCAGTGAATCCCAATTGTTAAACATGCACCCATTCGGATGCAAGCCATTCTTGGAAAAAAGTAAGGGATTGCTTCCGCTTCAACTCCTCCTATCCACATCTTTCCCCTCCCCCATCTCTGTTCTTTTTGCCACCTGCCTACCTACTGCTGCCAACTACCCCCACACCTGGCTCAGCCCACTGCATCACACCACTATTGTATGGGCCAGAGCCTTCTTTTGCAGTGGTTTCTCTCAGGGAAAGAGAGAAAGGAGGCCCCTTTCTCACATTGGGCAGGTCCTTCTTTTGTGCACCAACTGGGACCTTCTTTCACTAAAGAAGGACCCAACCAAGATGCAAAAGATGGTTGGTGTGTGAAAGTAGGCCTTGGCTGTGTGGCGCAAAAGAAAGATTCTGGGTAGGGCACAGAGGTCCTGGCTGGTATACAAAAGGAGGCCCTAGACAGCACATGAGAGAAGTCCCAGCTGGGGGTCTGTGACTGTTTGCCTTGGCCAACTTGCTATGGCCAGCTTGCCACAGCCAGCTCACCATGGCTAACTCGCCACAGCCAACTCGCTGCAGGACAACTTGCCATGGCCATTTCGCCACAGGACAACTCGCTGTGGGGCAAGAGTTACACTAATGCCAAAGGAATGGTGGGACAGAATCATTAAAGAAAGGATGTGAAAGGAGAGACAGAATGAAATGTGAATGGCAAAAGTTAAAATAATTTTTATTTTAAATAGAATTGTTAAATTATCCCGCAACGAGCTGTCCTGTAGCAAGTTGGGCATGATGAGTTGGCCACCGCAAGTTGGCTGTGGCAAGTTGTCTCATTCCCCCCCAGCTGGTATGCAAGAGAAGGCCTTTGGCTGTACTGGTGCAAAAGAAGATGGTGTGAGAAAAGATCCGCCCCAGTACAGTATGGTGCACACTGTACTAGGTGCAGCGGCAGAAAGAGCCAGGTGATGGTGGCAATTGGTGGCAGCAAGTAGGTGGGCAGCCAAAAGATGGTCGTAAGTGCGGGTAGGCCAGAATGAGCCCAAATTTGTTCATGTGATCACAGGAGCACTATAATAGCTAGAATTTCAAGGACCGGTCATTAAGTTGTTCAATGCTGTCATAACTTCAAATGGTTGCCAAACAAATGGATGTTAAGCAAGGACTACCTGCACAGTCCTGGTGACAGCTTTAAAAAAAGTCTGTGAAGTACAATATTTATTTTCTGTTACACATTTTCATTACAATACTAAATGTGACAATCTAGCTCTTCTGAAACATCCATAATGTTGGGAGAGATGGAAGGAAATAGAAAAGGATTATCTACAGCAGGGATGTCAAAGTTGCATCATCACGGCGGTGTCATGTGACATATCACGCCTTTTCTCCCCTTCGCTAAACCTGGCATGGGCGTGGCCAGTACGTGACACATCCAGCTCGCAGGCTGTGAGTTTGAGACCCCTACTCTACAGCAAGCTGGATGGACTCAATTATAGCTGTAATGGGAGCACCGCTAGAGGCCCTGAAGGGACAATTTGAGGTCAAATCATCCTGGAGAAAATATATTGATGTGATCACTAAGAAGCCAATACCAACTTGATGGCAAATAACTAATCAATGATCCATCACATGCATATATATATCACATGCATATATCACATGCATATATATATATGCATGTGATGCAACTCAGACTAATCTGAGCACCCCACCCAAACAGGACACACCCCCATCCAATCAGAGCACAAAAAAACCCCCATCCAATCAGAGCACAGCCAAGCTCCCACCCAATCAGTTCAAACCCCCACTAGCAGTTAAAAAGGAAGAAACAGCTGCAATCACACATTGCTCCCAGAAGCACGAAGCTGAAGCCTGAAGATGACAAATGAGACTTCGTCGAAACATCGCCAAGACATTTCCAATTTTACGCGGGAGAAAACCCGAATAACCAAAGACCTACATATATATATATGTTTTCTGAGGTTTTCGCGGGTGTTTGTATGTAGGTCTTTGGTTATTCTGAGGTTTTCGCGGGTGTTTGTATGTAGGTCTTTGGTTATTCGGGTTTTCTCCCACGTAAAATTGGAAGTGCTCCCAGAAGCACGAAGCTGAAGCCTGAAGATGACGAATGAGACTTCGTCGAAACGTCGCCAAGACACTTCCAATTTTACGGGAGAAAACCCGAATAACCAAAGACCTACATATATATATATGTTTTCTGAGGTTTTCGCGGGTGTTTGTATGTAGGTCTTTGGTTATTCTGAGGTTTTCGCGGGTGTTTGTATGTAGGTCTTTGGTTATTCGGGTTTTCTCCCACGTAAAATTGGAAGTGCTCCCAGAAGCACGAAGCTGAAGCCTGAAGATGACGAATGAGACTTCGTCGAAACGTCGCCAAGACACTTCCAATTTTACGCGGGAGGAAACCCGAATAACCAAAGACCTACATACAAACATCCGTGAAAACCTCAGAAAACAAATATGTATGTATGTATATATTCCATTTCTATATTTCCATTTCTTTTTTTTCCTATTGAATATTCTTAAAATTAGTAAACCAATTTATATTCACTGCCCTAATTAATATAGTCTCCTGGAAACAATATATTTTGATAAGAAGGAATCTACCTATTTGTGTCACTAGAACATAGAACCTGATTCTCAGAGTTGGGCATGCCATTCCCTAAGTAAAACATTAGGGCCACCAGTGTACATGTGTCTGAATTAAGCATCTATTTGGTGACCAGGCATATTCAGGAATTGTATGTCAGAAACGTATTGGGGCTGACCGGAATAAGTAGTCGGCCTTCCTAGGGCCCGACAGATACAATATTAGATACAAATGATAATGGGTCAGAAATATTTACTGGCACCAAGAGAAGAATCTATAGCCCTAATACTGCAAACCCAGTCCTAGATATTCAATTGACCTTTTACTGACAGTGTCCAGCAAAAATAAGTTAGGGGTAGAATTTTAAAAAATAAATCATTAGAAAAAAAACCTAAATTATAAATTACTTCCCTATTACCCCAGTTGGTCCCAGATGAATATACGGAAATCTGGAGAGTGCCACATTAAGGGAAGTTTCTTTAGATTTTTCCTAATGAATGCAGGAATTGTGATCCACTAATAAAAACAAGTTTCCTTAAGTTATAATATTAAAGTGCAACAAGTATTTGTGGGACTAAAACATAACTAATGCATCATGCAAGCTAGTTAACATGACTTGACAAATAATACTTAGTCTCCATGAAAAGACAGCAGAAATTATATGATTATATACCCAAGCCCTTATATGGCAGAAGTATCCATTATTAAGTAACATGATCATTTTTTTCCATAAAAGATCAGCCTTGCAGTTGGAGCATGGAAAAAAACTGGAAACCAGCAAGGAAAAGAGGCAGCTCATTGCATTAAAAGCACACGATTCCCCTCCAAAGAAATAACATTTGTAATTTTGATATTGCTTTGATATTTTGATATTTATTTCACTGCACATATGCAATGCCAAAGACACAAAGTTAGAGTCAGATGTTGCCACATTTACACAGTTACTATAATCTAAACTACAAAAATAACTTGTGTATTGTGTTTCAAGTTAATATAACAACTATCTGATGGTAGAAAAAAAAGACAGAACTGCAAGAATTATCATTTTTTTAAAAACAGTTTACATTAATTGTTTCATAATTTGTAACACCTATGCAAATAAAGTTTGCCTAAAAGACTTACCTTGGAAGATTTTAAACAACAGCAGAAATTGCAGATCTAACTCAGATCAAACGCCTTCAGCCTGACAATGAATTTCTACACTTGTACCCACAGTGGAAAATATTTTAGGCGTGGCTGAACTTGTTTACATGTTTGGTCACATTTCACATTCCACCCCCTTTCACTAGCGGCACAGACAGGGCTAATTTTACTCTGTGACACACTAGCTGATGTTACACTAAAGCTTTAAGAAGTGAAAGGCTCGATATAATGTGTATTTTCAAAATAGCACACACCTCTTATTAGACTGTAACTCACACTACCCTGAAGAGGGGGGGGGGGAATCCTATCGAACTGTTAGCTATTTAAAAAAAAGAAAGAAAACATTTAATTTTGCTCATATTCAGTTTACTGAAATAAAAGTTCAGAGATTGTTGTATACGTACAACAGCAGCATGCAACTTTTGGGGAAACAAAAACATGCAATTGATCTGGAACAGGGATGTCAAACTCCTGGCCCGCGGGCCAGATGGGTCATGTGCTGGCCACATCCACGCCTGGTTTAGTGAAGGGAGGAAGAGTCCCAATACATCATGTGACACCGCCATGACAATGTGAATTTGACACCCCAATCAAGAAATATATGTTTACCCCAAAATAGGTAAAACCAAGGCTAAGAAATAAGTAAACTCTGGAGAAAAACTATATCTGATTTTTTAAATTTTTTTTAACAAAAAAGAACAAACAAAAGAAAAACAACAATACACAACATACATTGACATAAAACATATATTCCTTCTTTACATCAGCTTCATTTCCTTATTCTTCTCATATTTACATCTTTATTCCCCCTCGTTTCATTTAATTATACTTTTCTTTTTTGTCCCGTTCTCCCTTGTTTCTATATATCTTCTATCCTGTCTATCCTTCTAACTATTCATTTTCTTTCATACATTGCCATTTTATAAACATGTATATATAAGCTTTTCAACTTTTTTCATCATTTAGTTTAGTTTAGTTTAGTTTAGTTTTATTAGATTTTTATACCGCCCTTCTCCCGAAGGACTCAGGGCGGTGTACAGCCGAAATAAAATACAGAGTATATACAATTAAAAAAAATTAAAAGAAACTATTAATAAATGGCCGATAATTTAAAAAATTTACAAATGTTTAAAATCTCTAAAACCCCAATTTAAAATCACTATTTATGCCAGTCCTGCTTGAATAAATAAGTATGTTTTTAGCTCACGACGGAAGGTCCGAAGATCAGGAACTTGACGAAGCCAGGGGAGTTCGTTCCACAGCGTCGGTGCTCCCACAGAGAAGGCCCTACCCCTGGGAGCCGCCAGCCGACATTGTTTGGCGGACGGCACCCTGAGAAGGCCCTCTCTGTGAGAGCGTACGGGTCGATGGGAGGCATACGGTAACAGCAGGCGGTCTCGTAAGTACCGGGTCCTAAGCCATGGAGCGCTTTAAAGGTGGTAACCAGGATCTTGAAGCGCACCAAAGACCACAGGAAGCCAGTGCAACCACGGAGCAGAGGTGTTACGTGGGAGCCTCGAGCGCTCCCATTACCACTCGCAGCTGCATTCTGACTAACTGCAGCCTCCGGTGCACCTCAAGGGCAGCCCCATGTAGAGAGCATTGCAATAATCCAGCCGAGACGTAACCAGAGCGTGAGTGACCGTGCATAAGGCATCCCGGTCAAGGAAGGACGAACTGGCGAACCAAGCGAACTTGGTAAAAGCCCTCCTGGTGACGGCTGCCAGATGTTCCTCAAAGGACAGCCGCCATCCAGGAGGACGCCCAAGTTGCGAACCACCTCCTTTGGGGCCACTAACTGCTCAACAGTCAGCTGCGGATGCAGCTGACTGTACCGGGTGCCGGAATCCACAGCCACTCCGCCTTGGAGGGATTGAGCTTGAGTCTGTTTCTCCCCATCCAGACCCGCACGGCTTCCAGGCACCGGGACAGCACTTCACCGCCTGCTGGGGTGGTCCGGGTGGAAAAGTACAGCTGAGTATCATCAGCGTACAGATGATAACTCACCCCGAACCCACTGATGACCTCGCCCAGCGGCTTCATGTAGATGTTGAACAGGGTAGGCGAGAGAATCGACCCCTGGGGTACCCCACAAGTGAGGCCCCTCGAGGACGACCTCTGCCCCCCTGTCAACACCGACTGCGACCGGTCAGAGAGATAGGAGGAGAACCACCGATAAACGGTGCCTCCCACTCCCAATCCCTCCAACCGGCGCAGCAGGATACCATGGTCGATGGTATCAAAAGCCGCTGAAAGATCTAATAGGACCAAGGCAGAGGAACAGCCCCTGTCCCTGGCCCTCCAGAGGTCATCCACCAACGCGACCAAAGCCGTCTCCGTGCTATAACCGGGCCGGAAGCCGGACTGGAACGGGTCTAGATAGACAGCTTCCTCCAGGTGCCGGGGAGGTATTTCTAGCCTCTAGCCAATTATACAATTTGTTCCATACTATATAATATTCCGACTCTTCTTTTTCTTTTAACTCCTTCGTTAATTTATCAATAAAGATTTTCTTTATCACTTCATACGCACATATAAACAAAAAGATAATAGAATTGGCAGGAATAAATCTTCCTTGTAGCGTATCATTAATAGGAGGGGTGAAATCTACTTACCTTCCTTACCGGTTTGGAAGTGGACGTGCTGTGCGCATGCATACGCACAGAAGTGGAAAAACGAGGATATACCAATGGAGGAGGAAGTGATAAAAAAAAACCTATATCTGATTTAACTGAAATATATATTGAACACAATTATGCTACAACCATTATTTCCTAATTTTTCTGTTAAATTAAGGTTTATTAATAGTGAGAAACTTTCTCAATTTGGAGCAATGTACAAATGGCTGGGATAGGGGTTGCAAACATTTATTTATTGAAGAAACTCATATATAGTCTTTATTTAAGAAACCCTAATTATCTAATTGGGTAGATAATATAAAATGGATAAAACCAAGATTTTCTGTGGGTTTTTGCCTGGAAAGGCTGTTGTGGGGTGGGGGCGAAGTTTGTGAGTTTTTCTATGAGCCAATACTACAAAGGTTTTCACAGTGAATCACACCTCAAAATGTCAGGTTACTAAGTCTAATCTTTAACAATAACTATAATAAAAATAGCTTCAGGGGCTGCAAAATCAGACTTCAGCATTTCTAAGAAGGACATTGGAAACACAAGAATCATTCCTTATCAACAATTTATTAGTTTTCTACTCCCATTAGCAGCAGGAAAATTATAGTGTGATTTGCTCTAACAACTGGTAGGCTGACTGATGAGACCTCTTTTCTCCTATTAATGATATGCTACAAAGAAGATTTATTCCTGCCAATTCTATTGTCTTTTTGTTTATATATCTCTAATTGCTGGCAACTAAACAGGGTGTGCACCTTCCTAAGATCAGATCATTTGTGTGGCATATTGTATCTCCATATGAAAGAATCTAGCCCTATAAATATATCCCAAATTACAGACAACAAGAAGTCTCAACAATTGTCTTTCAACAGCACAGATAGTGTTTGAATTATGACCAGTGGTGGGATTCAAATAATTTAACAACCAGTTCGCCCAGGGTAAGGTTGGTTGTTGTGGGAGGCGTGGCCCACTCCCATCCCCCAGCTCTGCCACACATGTGGGATGAACCTCCTGTGACAGCTAACCTGACCCTGGGCAAACTGGTTAAATTACACACACACATACACACACACACACTATCAAAGTGGATCCTGGGTGGTGAGCTGCAATGGAGAAACAGGCAACGGAGTGGCTGGCATGAGGGAAGGAGAAGGAGCAGGGAGAAGAAAGAGGAAAAGCGGCCTTCTTCTTCCCTCGTGCCGGCCGCTCCATTGCCCGTTTCTCCACTACAGTGCAACGCAGCACCCAGGATCCACTTTAATTGCGTGGGGACTGGTGGGGTAATTTAACAGCCAGTTCACCTGAAGCGGTGCGAACCAGCTGAATCCTGGTTCGCACCGCTGATTACGACCAATTGTTTAGTGACCATTTGAAATTACAGTGGCACTGAAAAAAGTGGTTTACAACCTCACAATTAAAAGTGTTGCAGTGTCTTCAAGATTGCATAATAGCAATTAGGGCAGTTGGCAACTCTTGCACATTTACAATGGATTCAGCATCCAGCAGTCCCATGATTGCTATTTGCAACCTTACCAACTGGCTTCTGACAAGCACAGTCAATGGGAAAACTGGCAGGAAAGGTTACAGGTTGCAGTTCACATGATGTCTTGCTTAACAACCATGACGATTTGTTTAACCATCGTGGTAAAAAAGTTTGCAAAATGGGATGCAATCATGTGTGATGCTTCGCTTTATGACTACAATTGCTTAATAATGCCAAGGTTGAACTGCTTTTGAAACATTTAAGTCTTATTCAACTTATCAAAGAACTGGAGAGGGGGAGGGAACGGGAGAAAGAATACAGACACGCCAGAGACGGACCGTGAGAACCAAGAACCCACTAAGGCCACTGATGAAGGTGTCTGACTGAAAAGTGGACAGTTCTCAAAACAAACAGGACAATTCATAATTGGACAATGTGAGCAACCAATGATGGGGAGAAAGAGAAGCTATTGCCAAACTATACATGCATTGCTTGGGAAAAACCAGAGTTGGTTTTGATTCTTCAGAAACGAAATGCCTTCTCCAATAAAGTTTGCTTTTGGGATTTCAAAGTTTCTGAGAGTGTCTACTTTTCTTGGGTTTGCTAGTTGGACCATTAATAAATATTTGAAGCCTGGGAAATGGGCACCTTGTCAGTCAACAGGATTGCTGATTTATCCGCCTACCAAAGACTTAGGAGCCAAGGCGCTGAAAACCGGGAAACAACAGCAAATGACTTAATAGCAGGTTATTAACACCCTAACAATTAAAAGCCACACAACTAAGCACCATATAAATACAATGTGTAGACCAGCTCAGTACACATATTTTGGAGAGAAAGAAGGATGGGCTCCAGCACAAGCCAGAAAGCTTGGAAGAAGAATAAACCTTTGGCCCCAGGATAGACTGAAATTAGATCCTGAAACACTGCTTAATAATGAATTTTCCACTTCCTAGCGTGGTTATAGATCAAAGACTACCTGTAACTAAACTGAATTTTAAAAACCTCTACTTATGAGAAGAAGAGTCAGCACAATATTATGCTATATTGGAAATAAAAGCAATTTTAAATGAAAAACTACTTGCACTCAATAAATAACTAATTTTATTCAAAAGGAATACGCTAATAAAAATTACCCAGTCTCCTCATTCTATGCCAGTGACCCAAACTTTATATATTTGGAAATCCTGCAAAAAGAAGGAATTTAAAGTACACGTTTTAATCACATTAGCTACAATTGACAAAAATAAAGAAAGAAGCTTAGAGATTCCTAAATGAGTTTTGGAGAACTGGAAAACTCGCTCAGTATTTTGTGAGCTTTAATCTTGCCCTAATATGGATATTAAAAAGGACTGTTATATTTCTGCTGAGTAACACATTGGCCTCTCCTAAATTAACAGTCTGAATTGCCTAGCCAACTTAAAGTATTTTTTTAGTGATATATTTATATATCACTAAAATTTATTTTATATAATAAAAAACAAAATCAGAGTAGAGAATCATACTCAAATGCCTACATAATTTCATCTGAAGAAAAATGGTGAAAGGTAGTGTTGAAATGAAAGATGTCACAAATCTACATGCATGTAAATACTATGAAAATAATTAAAAAGAGGAAATGCAATAAAACACAGAGAATGCAAGAAAACACAAGTGTAGCTTGTGGAAAAAAACTTCCATTCTTCTAACCCATAATTTAAATAGGTCAGAATAGGATAACAGTCCTGATGCATTTTATTTACTTTTCATTGGGAATAGTGGGAAAGAAAAATAAAAGCAAAGTCACTATAAATGGACATTGTAAAAAAAAAAGCATAAAAGCTGCACCTCACCTTTCACTCTCTTGGTATTAGATGTGAAGAGACAAAAGTGATTCCTCTACAAAATGCCTTCATTTCTACTTGACTCCCAAGAGTGACCAAAACATGCAGGGGTAGGTTTTACTTTCCTTTACTACCGACTCACAGCGGGATTGCACGTGTGCGCTCGCTTCACTCGCATGTGCAGAAGCTTCCTGATGACATCGGGGTCAGTGGGCGGAGCCTCCCCCCATTTTTACTACCTGTTCGCAAGAACCGGTCCGAACCGGGGGCAACCCACCACTGAAAACGTGGCTCCTGTTTGGTGGCTCCACCTTCCATTTAGTAGCCCTTGAAACTGACTAAAAAGATATCACTAAAATTGGATATTGTGGTGTTGGGAGTAGATTTTTGAGAGTCTCTTGGGCTGGAAGGAGATTAAATCAGTCAGTCCTGAAGAAAATCAGCCCTGACTGTTTGGAAGAACAGATACTGAAGCTGAAATTCTCTGGCCACCTAATGAGGATAGAGAACTCATTGCAAAAGACCCTGATGTTGGGGAAGACTGAAGGCAAAAGAAGAAGGGGACAGCAGAGGATGAGATGATTAGATAGTGTCATCAATGCAATGACCACGAGTTTAGGCAGATTCTGGAAGACAGTGGAGGACAGGGAGGCCTGGTATGTTGTCCATAGAGTTGTGAAGAGTTGGACACGACTTAGTGACTGAATAATAACAATAAAATTGAGTAGGTAGCAAATTGGGATAGAGCCGCGGCCCGCAACCTTTTGGGCACCAGGGATCGGTTCCATGGAGAGAAGTTTTTCTGTGGAACAGAGGGGGCGTGGTTTCACAAAGCTTTGCCTCTTTACCCAGCCCACTTTCTGGCATGCCACAGCCCGATGCCGGTCCACAGACCAGGGGTTGGGGACCTCTGGGGTAAAGCATGAAAACTGAATTCCCCTCCCACTCCTCACTTCCTCCTGGACAGGAAAATGTGTTAGAAGGTTGCTTCTTTTTTTTTAAAGTGGCACTTGGCTGCAGTTTGGGAGAAGGGCTCCCATCTTCCCAGCAGCCTCTCAAGAAAACTCCAAAACGTACAAAACAGTCCCCTATTTAGGCCAGTCAACCACTACCATAAACATAATTCAAAACTATCTTATCATTAACCGCAATTTACAGTTACATTCTGACTTATTTATTAAATTTGTTTACTACCCATCTCACTGCGAGGTGATCATCTAGAGTCCTAGGCACACACACACACATATATATATGCAGTTTCCACGAAAGCAACTTAGAAATGATTTGCCCTTGCCTTCTTCCTGGTTTTTCTCAAACTACTTCACAGCCCTGGCATTTAGTCTACCATTCAAGTTGTAATTAGATCTGTGCTCGCTGAATATTTTCAGGATCAATTAGGTGCTACCATTTGCTCTAGGATTCATAAGCATACATTCCTTTAAATGGGAAAAGGAATGGGCGCTGCTTATCACAGCACAATTGTAGTATGATATTTTTAAGGCGACTGAAATACTAAGAAAAAGGAAATGTTACATTTCCATTGGCACTCGGCATAGGGAATAGCCAGAGAAGCTAAGAGATCTGGCCACAGAATTGACCAACAAGTTTGGCAGAAGGTGATTTGTTAAACGAGGAGCAGAATCGTTTTAACTTTTGGAGCTCCTTGTACGAAATGAATAAAAATGTAGCAGAGATGCAAATATTTTTGATACATTAAGCTGGAGCAAAGTTGTACATGCCACCTTAATGAAGAAGGATAAGTACAAAGACTGGAAATGAGTTAGAGTACATCGATGTTCCCAAAACCTGGAACCAGGTTTTTTGGGTTGAAGAGCAGCCAGGAATAGAGAAGATTGTGCTGGAGAAGTGGAGCATCTACAATCTATCGCTTTGTAAAGCCTTAGTAAGGCCACACCTGGAATACTGCATCCAGTTTTGGTCACCACATTACAAAAAAAAGATTCTGAAACTTTGGAAAAAATACAGGGAAGAGCAACTAAGACGAATAACTGAGAGCATATGCACCAAGACAAATTCCTTGTGTGTCCAATCACACTCGGCCAATAAAATTCTATTCTATTCTAATAAAGGCCTGGAGACAAAAACATATGAAGAATGGTTGCAGGATTTTGGGTTTGTCTAGTCTAGAGAAAAGAAGGACAGGGGGGACATGATAGCAGAATTCCAGTATTTGGGAGGTTACCACAAAGAGGAGGAGGGTCAACCTATTTTCCAAAGCACCTGTAGGCAAGAAAAGAAACAATGGATGGAAACTAATCAAGGAGAGAAGCAACCTGGAACTAAGGAGAAACTTCCTAACAGTGAGGACAATCAACCAGTGGAACAGCTTTGCCTTCAGAAGTTGTGGGTGCTTCATCACTGGAGGTTTTTAAGAAAAAACTGGACAGTCCCTTGTCTGAAATGGTATAGGGTTTCCTGCTTGAGCAGGGGGATACAACAGGGGTCTCCAGCCTTGGCAAGTTTAAGATTTGTGGACTACAACAACTCCCAGAATATTCTGGGAGTTGAAGTCCACAAGTCTTAAAGTTGCCAAGGTTGGAGAACCCTGGACTAGAAGACCTACGAGGTCTCTTCCAGTTCTATTCTGATTGATGGATTGATTGATTGATGCAGAGGTACAGCATTAGATGTTAACTCTCCTAAATCCCATCGCATCCTCAGCCAGGAACCCACGACTTCTCCGCTCTCCTTCTGCAATCCTAAAAACTCGCTTATTCCGAGCAAGCCTCGTTAGTGTATTTACTCCTCAATAAGTCCCCCCAGGAAAGTCAAACGTGGCCGAAAGGACCGGGTTTTACCTGCTCTTCCCACGCGCGTTCTCCTCAGAGGGGCTGAACGAGGGTGAGCGGAGTCATCGCATCTCCTTTCTTCGCCGGGAGAGACTGTCGAGCGCGCCTAGGCTCACCAGCCTTCCTCCGCCGGCGGGCGGTTCCTCCCCTTCCTTCCCTCGCAGCCCCAAACAAGCTCGTCCAGCAACAACCGCGGCTTTTTCCTCTTGTCGGCGCAGCTTCGTGCATCGCGTAGGAGGGAAACGCCCCTTCAGCGCCCGCTATTCACCGTTGGAGAACAGCAGGCGCCGGTTATTGTTGCCCCACTGTTCCTTCAGCCGGCAAAGTCCGGACACTTGGCTGCGCGCAAACTGCGCGTCTTGCTTGCTTGCTCGCTCGCCTGCTAAAACAGAAGCGCCGCTGGAGGTTTAGCCAACGCGGCCAGCGGCTCTGAAGAAGATTCACCTCGTCTCTGTCCCTCAACAATCCCAAAGGTAGTTTTTCAAAAGGCAGCTGCATTTTCTTTTTCATTGAAGACGTTTCGCTTCTCATCCAAGAAGCTTCTGCAGGTCTGGCTCAGAAGAAGCTTCTTCTGAAAAACAAAACCCAGCTGCCTTTTGAAAAAGCGATAACCTTTGGGATAACCATGACCTGGATGACTGAGAATCTCCATAGACGGGTCCTTTAACACAGGGGTCTCCAACTTGGCAACTTTAAGCCTAGAGGACTTAAGGCTATACACCGCCCTGAGTCCTTCGGGAAAAGGGCGGTATAAAAATCTAATAAATAATAAATAAAAATAATAAGGGAAGAATTCTGGGAGTTGAAGTCCGCCAGGCTTAAAGTTGCTAAGGTTGGAGACCCCTGCTTTAACAGGTCACTCACACATGATGGCTTTTTGCTGACCAACAGCAAAGAATCTGGCGGTAATTCCTGTAATGTGCCATTTTTTTTGTAAGTTGAGCTTACTGGGAAGAAATGGTTTCTGAATTAATTTTGACAACAACAACAACATCTTTTTTTCATTAAACATGAAACTATAGAGCACTGCACACCACAACAACTAGACACAATAATAGTTTTTTCCCCCGAAGGCTATCTGCTAAACAAATAATTCAAATAATTCAAAACAAATAAGTTCAACACTGTCAAACTAGTTACTAAGTCTACATTACTATTAATCTTCTCATCGTTCCCATCACCCATTGCCTTCCACTTAAGACTGTATGACTGTAACTTTGTTGCTTGTATCTTTATGATTTATATTGATATTGATGGTTTCCTGGTTGCTTATTTGTACCTATGACTATCATTAAGTTGTACCTTAGAATTCTTGATGAACGTATCTTTTCTTTTATGTACACTGAGAGCATATGCACCAAGACAAATTCCTTGTGTGTCCAATCACATTTGGCCAATAAAAAAATATCTATTCTAACTCAGTCAACTGAAGATTTAAAAATGTATCATAAATACCCAAAGCCAATGAAGACATTTCGTGTGAATGGTTTTAAAGTGAAACATATTTTATTAGAATAAAATGTATAGCTAATAAGGTTTGTAAATACATTTTGGTTAAGATTAAACTTTCCTTTCTTATTAAAAATGGAAAAAAAGTATCATAAATACGATTGTCTGGTGCTAATGGTTGATACGGATTGCTGCTAGCATCCTAGGTATCAACCAAGTTCTTCTTAAAAATATAGGATGTTCCGAGTAGTGCAGTTTTTTGCAGTTCCGATGGTGTTACTGCAGGAAGCTGCAATTTCTTGATGTGTTTTGTAAAATTCTTGGACATTGTACCAAGTGCCCCAATCACAATGGGTGATAATAATAATAATAATAATAATAATGATGATGATGATGATGATGATGATGATGATGATGATGATGTTATTGTTGTTATTGTTATGGTATTATTATTGTTATGGTATTATTATACGGTCCGTAGTTAATAAGGCCCCCCTAATATACGACCTTATCCAGGGGGGTGCTGCGGACCTTATAGGCGTTACGGAAACCTGGCTGGGCACGGAAGGGGGTGTGCCCCTTGTTGAGATGTGCCCACCGGGTTTCCGTGCATTCCATCAGCCGAGGGCCCAGGGTAGGGGTGGGGGTGGCGGTTGTGATTAGAGAGAGTCTAGAGCCGAGGGAGACCACTGTACCTCAGATTGCCGGGTGCGAATCCTCTTGTGAGATGGGGTCATAGGTGCCAGATGGGTTTGCTGATCACGCACCTGGCTCCTTGCTGCGTGACAGCTGCCCTGCCCGAGCTCCTGGAGGTGCTGGCCGGGTGGTAGTTGAGACCCCAGACTTTTAGTCATGGGGACTTTAACTTGCCATCGTCCGCCTGCCATCGACGGCAGCTCGGGAGTTCATGGCTTCCATGACGGCCTTGGACCTGACCCAAGTAGTTGATGGCCCTACTCACATTGGGGTGGCACTCTGGACCTGATTTTTGTCTCTGGTCAGTGGTTGAGAGATCTGGACTTAAAGGAAATAGTCACTGAACCTTTGTCATGGTCAGATCACTCTTCTTCGCCTGGACTTTCTGACCGCCATTCACCACCGCAGGGAGACGGAGCCGACACGCTGGTTCCGGCCCCAGGCGCCTGATGGACCCGGAGGGGTTCCGGACGGAGCTTGGGCCATTTCCTGAGGGTCTGGCTCACGGCTCGGTTGAGGAACTTGTTGCGGCCTGGGAACGGGCCGCGCGGGGCCTTAGACCGGTCGTGCCTTTGCGGCCTCTGACCCGGCGCAGGTCCCAACCGCCCTTGGTTCTCCGAGGAGCTGAGAGGGATGAAGCGCCGGAGAAGACGCCAGAGAGTTCCTGGAGGTTCAGCTGCTCAGAAGCTGATCGACACTAGTGAAGTCCTATACTAGGGCTTACCTAGTGGCATTGAGGGAAGCGAGGCGTAGCTACGCCTCCTCCTCATTGCATCGGCAGATAACCGCCCAGCCGCCCCAGCCTGGGTGACCCGCCTCCTACACCAGGGGAGCGGGATGACCCGCTGCAGGGACGTGCTGAGGAGTTTAACGGTTATCTATACGATAAAATCGCTCAGCTTCGGGATGGTTTGGACCAAGATTGCGTGATACGGGTGAGACGGCTGAGGGTGGTCTTGGTGACATTTTATGGGATGAGTTTGACCCTGTCGCCCCGAGGACATGGACAGGTTGTTGGGGAGGCTGAATGCCACCACATGTTTACTGGACCCGTGCCCCTCCTGGTTGGTGCTGGCCACGCAGGAGGTGACATTGGTGGAGGGTGTCTTTCCGCCGCCTTGAAAGAGGCGGTGGAGACGACTTCGGGTGTCCAGGGGCAACGGCGGTCGGGAGGCTTCTCCTGCCCCCAGTGCCCGAACCGGGCCGCCGCCGAGGCCCCCAGGGGCCAGGTGTTCCGAAAAGGACACCTGCCGCACGGACGGCTCGCCAGGGGTCTCCCAGCCGACATACAGGACTGGGGGGACCGATGCTGGCGCGTCCTAGGCTCGGCGGGGTTTGAGGCCACGGCCACGGCCATTACTTTGGTCGCCGCTTGGGCCGCCAGTGCCCGTGACACCGGGGCTTTGGATTTATAACTGCAGCAGCCTGGTGGTGAACAGGGAACGGAGAAGAATTGAGGAATGGAGAAGGGAAGGGGATATCGGTAAACGCGAGTGGAGTGCTCCGGAGTGCGGGGGGGTTTTTCTCCCCTGCGGCTGGAAGGAGCACGAGTCATTCTGGAGAGAGGAGAACTTAAAATAAGAAGATTACTGGTTTTGTGGAGCTCTGGAGAGAAGAGGTGATGGAGAAATTTAGGAGGGAGGGTTTGAGGCCCCCCCTCCCTCTGGGGAACAGTGGTGGCGTCCAGCTCCCGCCTTCACTATGAGAATCTTGATGACATCACTTCCCTTCGGCTTCCTGGTTGACTAACTGTACTCTGGACTCGTTGCTCCTGTGAGTGCCCCCTGGTGGATCCGGAGGAAATTACAAGGATACTGTGCTTGCCTGAGGATTTTGAATTTTTTTTTTCAAATGGCAAAAGGTCAGAGACCAACTGCTGGAGAGATGGAGAGAATTCTGGAAAAGTTATCCAATATGGACAAGAAACTGGATGATTTGCAAAGAGGCCAAACGGAAATAAGAGCAGAAATTGTGACTATCCAAAAGGATTTAAAGGATACTCAACAAGTCTCAGCAGAAAACAAGCAGAAAGTGGAAGGTCTGCAGGGTGAGATGCGGGCAGTGCAGAAAAGAGAGGAGACGACAGGCAATGCTGTGCTTGGACTACAGATGGATAAAATGTCTTATTTCCTTAGGTTTCAAAATTTGGAAGAAGTGGACCAAGAAGATTTGAGAGATGTTGTGACTAAATTGTTGGGAGAATTTCTTGGGAGAGGTGTTGATTTCATGAATTGGGATGTGGATCGAGTTTATAGAGTTAATTCACAATATGCACGCACGCATGCAGTTCCCAGAGAGGTTCATGTCAAATTTGTGAGAAGAGAGACGAGAGATGAAATTTTTAGAAAACATAGGAGTGGGGCACTGATTTACAGGGGCAGGGAGATAGCCATTCTGAGGCAGATTCCCAGACAGGTACGTGAAATGAGAAAGAAATATTACTTTTTGTCAAGCAAATTGTACCAGAAGGGAGTAGGCTTCAGATGGCTGATGCCAGAGGGATTGATGATTTTCCGGGAGGGCATTACGAAAAAAATTAGTACAATTGCGGAGGCTACGGCCTACGTGGAGGAACACAAAGCCCTCCTGGAATCAGATGACCCAGGAATTGAAGAAGGGAGGTTATAGACCATGGGTGGCGGCTGCCGCTGTTGCGCCCTGGAGTTGGGTCAGGCTGAACCCAGAGTTCTGAGATCCAAAACTAGGAAGTGATAAAGATATTTGGTATTGTGTTGGTTTTCCTTATTCTCTTTTATGATATTCTGTTTATTCTTGACCCTTCTTTATTGAGTATGTAAGATTTGTAAACTTAGCTACTGTGTCACCTGCTTGCCATATGGCTGTTGTATGTGTTAAAAATTTGAGCAAAATTTTATCTTGATAAGAAAATGAAAATTTACCATACCTGATATGTATTTGTATAAACCTTTTTGACCAATAAAACTTTTTAAAAAAAAAAGAAAGAGGCGGTGGTGAGGCTTCTCCTGCCCCCAGTGCCCGAATCCGCCGCCGAGGCCCCAGGGGCCAGGTGTTCAAGGACACCTGCCGCACGGACGGCTCGCCAGGGGTCTCCCAGCCGACATACAGGACTGGGGGACCGATGCTGGCGGCCCTAGGCTCGGCGGGGTTTGAGGCCACGGCCACGGCCATTACTTTGGTCGCCGCCTTGCCGCTGTGCCCGTGACACCGGGCTTTGATTTATAACTGCAGCAGCCTGGTGGTGAACAGGAACGGAGAAGAATTGAGGAATGGAGAAGGGAAGGGATATCGGTAAACGCGAGTGGAGTGCCCGGAGTGCGGGGGTTTTTCTCCCTGCGGCTGGAAGGAGCACGAGTCATTCTGGAGAGAGGAGAACTTAAAATAAGAAGATTACCGGTTTTGTGGAGCTCTGGAGAGAAGAGGTGATGGAGAAATTTAGGAGGGAGGGTTTGAGGCCCCTCCTCTGGGGAACAGTGGTGGCGCCCAGCTTCCGCCTTCACTATGAGAATCTTGATGACATCACTTCCTTCGGCTTCCTGGTTGACTAACTGTACTCTGGACTCGTTGTTCCTGTGAGTGCCCCTGGTGGATCCGGAGGAAATTACAAGGATACTGTGCTTGCCTGAGGATTTTGAATTTTTTTTTTAAATGGCAAAAGGTCAGAGACCAACTGCTGGAGAGATGGAGAGAATTCTGGAAAAGTTATCCAATATGGACAAGAAACTGGATGATTTGCAAAGAGGCCAAACGGAAATAAGAGCAGAAATTGTGACTATCCAAAAGGATTTAAAGGATACTCAACAAGTCTCAGCAGAAAACAAGCAGAAAGTGGAAGGTCTGAGGGTGAGATGCGGCAGGGCAAAAAAAAGAGGAGACGACAGGCAATGCTGTGCTTGGACTACAGATGGATAAAATGTCTTATTTCCTTAGGTTTCAAAATTTGGAAGAAGTGGACCAAGAAGATTTGAGAGATGTTGTGACTAAATTGTTGGGAGAATTTCTTGGGAGAGGTGTTGATTTCATGAATTGGGATGTGGATCGAGTTTATAGAGTTAATTCACAATATGCACGCACGCATGCAGTTCCCAGAGAGGTTCATGTCAAATTTGTGAGAAGAGAGACGAGAGATGAAATTTTAGAAAACATAGGAGTGGGGCACTGACTTACAGGGGCAGGGAGATAGCCATTCTGAGGCAGATTCCCAGACAGGTACGTGAAATGAGAAAGAAATATTACTTTTGTCAAGCAAATTGTACCAGAAGGGAGTAGGCTTCAGATGGCTGATGCCAGAGGGATTGATGATTTTCCGGGAGGGCATTACGAAAAAATTAGTACAATTGCGGAGGCTACGGCCCACGTGGAGGAACACAAAGCCCTCCTGGAATCAGATGACCCAGGAATTGAAGAAGGGAGGTTATAGACCATGGGCGGAGGCGGCTGCCGCTGTTGCGCCCTGGAGTTGGGTCAGGCTGAACCCAGAGTTCCGAGATCCAAAACTAGGAAGTGATAAAGATATTTGGTATTGTGTTGGTTTTCCTTATTCTCTTTTGTATGATATTCTGTTTATTCTTGACCCTTCTTTATTGCGTATGTAAGATTTGTAAACTTAGCTACTTCGTGTCACCTGCTTGCCATATGGCTGTTGTATGTGTTAAAAAATTTGAGCAAAATTCTTATCCTGGATAAGAAAAATGAAAATTTACCATACCTGATATGTATTTGTATAAACCTTTTTTGACCAATAAAAACTTTTTGAACAAAAAAAAAAGAAAGAGGCGGTGGTGAGGCCCCTCCTCAAGAAGCCTTCCCTGGCCCCGCTGTTTTAGGTAATTATCGTCCGGTCTCCAACCTTCACTTCGCGGCGAAGGTTGTAGAGAGTATGGTGGCATATCAGTTTCCCCTGCACCTGGATGAAACTGTCTATCTAGACCCGTTCCAGTCCGGCTTCCGCCCGTTACAGCACGGAGACGGCTTTGGTCACAGGATGATCTCTGAGGCCAGGATAGGGGTTGTTCCTCTGCCCTGGTCCTATTAGACCTCTCAGCGGCTTTCGATACCATCGACCATGGTATCCTGCTGCGCCGTTGGAGGGATTGGGAGTGGAGGCACCGCTTATCGGTGGTTCTCCTCCCATCTCTCCGACCGGTCGCAGTCGGTGTTGACAGGGGCAGAGGTCGGCCCCGAGGCGCCTCACTTGTGGGTGCCGCAGGATCGATCCTCTCGCCTTCTGTTCAACATCTACATGAAGCCGCTGGGTGAGATCATCAGTGGTTCGTGTGAGGTACCAGCTGTACGCGGATGACACCCAGCTGTATTTTTCCACACCGGACCACCCCAACGAAGCTATCAAGTGCTGTCCCGGTGTCTGGAGGCCGACGGGTCTGGATGGGGAGAAACAGGCTCAAGCTCAATCCTCCAAGACAGAGTGGCTGTGGATGCCGCATCCCGCACAGTCAGCTAACCGCTGCTGACCATCGGTGGCGAGTCATTGGCCCCGATGGAGAGGGTGCGCAACTTAGGCGCCCTCCTGGATGAACGGCTGTCTCTAGAAGATCATTTGACGGCCGCTCCAGGAGAGCTGCTTTACCAGGTTCGCCTGGTGCGCCAGTTGCGCCTTTCTGGACCGGGAGGCCCTATGCACGGTCACTCACGCCTTGTGACGCCTCGCCTGGATTACTGCAACGCCTCTACATGGGGCTTCCTTGAAGGGCATCCGGAGGCTGCAGTTAGTCCAGAATGCGGCTGCGCTGGTGATAGAGGAGCCCTCGTGGCTCCCGTGATAACACCCATCCTGCGCAGGCTGCACTGGCTACCTGTGGCCTTCCGGTGCGCTTCAAGGTTTTGGTGACCACCTTTAAAGCGCCCATGGCATAGGGCCGGGTTATCACGGGACCGCCTACTGCGACCAGATACCTCTCACCGACCTGCGCCTCACAGAGAGGGACTCCTCAGGGTGCCGTCAGCTAGGCAGTGTCGCTTGGCGACGCCCAGGAAGGGCCTTCTGTGGGGCTCCCACCTCTGGAACGAACTCCCCCCAGGACTCCGTCAACTTCCTGACCTTCGAACCTTCCGTCGCGAGCTCAAGACACATTTATTCATCTGTGCAGGACTGGCTTAGATTTTAAATTTAGAGCGGTTTTAAATTGATTTTAATATTTATATTTATATTTATATTTCTATTTTTAATAATTGGCATTAGAATAAGTTTTTAAGGATTATTTTAATTTGTATATTGATGTTTTATATGCCTGTGAACCGCCCTGAGTCCTTTGGGAGATAGGGCGGTATAAAAATCTAATAAATAATAAATAAAAATAATAAGGGAAGAATTCTGGGAGTTGAAGTCCGCCAGGCTTAAAGTTGCTAAGGTTGGAGACCCCTGCTTTAACAGGTCACTCACACATGATGGCTTTTTGCTGACCAACAGCAAAGAATCTGGCGGTAATTCCTGTAATGTGCCATTTTTTTTGTAAGTTGAGCTTACTGGGAAGAAATGGTTTCTGAATTAATTTTGACAACAACAACAACATCTTTTATTCATTAAACATGAAACTATAGAGCACTGCACACCACAACAACTAGACACAATAATAGTTCCCCCGCCCCCAAGGCTATCTGCTAAACAAATAATTCAAATAATTCAAAACAAATAAGTTCAACACTGTCAAACTAGTTACTAAGTCTACATTACTATTAATCTTCTCATCGTTCCCATCACCCATTGCCTTCCACTTAAGACTGTATGACTGTAACTTTGTTGCTTGTATCTTTATGATTTATATTGATATTGATGGTTTCCTGGTTGCTTATTTGTACCTATGACTATCATTAAGTTGTACCTTAGAATTCTTGATGAACGTATCTTTTCTTTTATGTACACTGAGAGCATATGCACCAAGACAAATTCCTTGTGTGTCCAATCACATTTGGCCAATAAAAAAAAATCTATTCTAACTCAATCAACTGAAGATTTAAAAATGTATCATAAATACCCAAAGCCGATGAAGACATTTCGTGTGAATGGTTTTAAAGTGAAACATATTTTATTAGAATAAAATGTATAGCTAATAAGGTTTGTAAATACATTTTGGTTAAGATTAAACTTTCCTTTCTTATTAAAAATGGAAAAAAAGTATCATAAATACGATTGTCTGGTGCTAATGGTTGATACGGATTGCTGCTAGCATCCTAGGTATCAACCAAGTTCTTCTTAAAAATATAGGATGTTCCGAGTAGTACAGTTTTTTGCAGTTCCGATGGTGTTACTGCAGGAAGCTGCAATTTCTTGATGTGTTTTGTAAAATTCTTGGACATTGTACCAAGTGCCCCAATCACAATGGGTGATAATAATAATAATAATAATAATAATAATAATAATAATAATAATAATAATAATAATAATAATAATAATAATGATGATGTTATTGTTGTTATTGTTATGGTATTATTATTGAAGAAGGCTTTGAGGAAGTGTTCCTCTTGGTGAATGGACAAGTCCCTGCAGTTTTGATGGCAAGAATTCAGAAGTGGTTTTCCATTACCTTTAAAGGCCAACTGGGAATGACCGGCCCAAGATCACCTAGTTGTTTTGTGCCAAAGGTGAAGCTAGAACTCACAGTCTCTGGCTTTTAGTTTAGTACCTTAACCACTGCACCAGATTAGCTCTCACCTTTAATTACATGCCAATGGAAATTATCAGAAAGGTAACAGAAGGTATGGGGCAATATTAGAAAGCAATTACACAATGTTCTGATGTAGTCACTTCACTTGTATATGTGAACAAGTATTTTATTGTTGAGAGTGTCAGTTGGAGGAGAGGTTTTCTTGGCAACATGTTTGGAAATGCTTTGTTCTTTCTGGGGCTCCTTCCTGGAGCTGTGAGAGAGTCACCCAAAGTCACCCAAGTGGTATCATGCCTACATCAGGACTCAAAGTAGAACTCATGGTACCCTATGTTCTAGCTCAGCGCCTTTAAGCACCGACTGTCAGTTTCTATGTTTAATTTCCTATTTGTCTTCTAACAGTTAACTAAGTTTAAAGCATAATAATTATAAGACAACATGGATACATAAGTAATGCTGGCCTGGATAGATTTTAATTGAGGAACATGTCAGACTCCATGGATGAGATCAAGGAATCAAGAACTACACCAAAGTCAGTAAACTGACTTTAATGCTAATTTGTGTAAATATAGAAACCCTAGAAAGATAAATTGCTCACCCTCATTTATAGTGAATTCATTAAAAGCAGTAGCTGTCTGAACAACTTAAAATATAATCTTCCCAAGCTTCTTGTCACCAGATCTGAATTACCAATTAACTTTCCTTCTGTCTCTTGATTGCTTTTATCGTCTTTTCCTTCTATTCCTTCCCAATCCCTTATTGTTTTAAGGTTGAATGGGCTTTATGGATTTCTAATAGATGTATATGTAAGCCGTCTGGAGACATAGAGACCTACCGATCTTTGTAATAAATCAGTAAAAGCAATAGGGGTGGGCTGCTGGGGGTTTGCAGGGGCTTGGGAGAACCTCTAGCTAAGATTCTGTGCAGTTCAGAGAACCCCCAAATCCCACTCCTGGCTGGGCCCACCTACTCCACCTCTCCCCTCCCAAGAGTCCCCATGTGGCCTGTTTTGGATGCAGGTAAGTGCAGAGCGCACACAGAGGTGCGGAGAGGGTGAAAAACGGGCCTACCGGAAGTTCAGGAAGGCCAGAAAAGGGCCTGTTTCCGGCCTCCAGGGGGTCTCGAGAAAAGCCTCTACAGCCCAGGGAAGGCAAAAATGCCCCACCCCCACCCCCGCCATGGTGCAGGAGGTTGACTAGGCGATGCCCACCATGGCTACACCATCCAGCAACTGGGCAAAGAACTCCTTGCTAAAATTTTTGAAGCACACCCCTGAAAAGCACATGTATAAATTGGATTCACACAATCTGCTAAACCACAACTTTTTGGTTTTTTGAAATTTCAGCCATGTTTGTACAACATGCTAAACTGAAACCAAGTACATCAAATATGTTGTGTTATATGAACCAGGCCATAGGAATTTGACTTTAAAATGTGTCCATATTGGATTGTCAGTGTCTGGGAAGTAAAAAAAAAATGATCTCCAGCCCAGAGGGTTAAAATCTATAACCCTCTTATCTAGTGTAAGGTGGGTGCCATATACTTGGATGAGTAGTGAAATATCTTCAAGGGAAAAAAATGGCCAGTTTCCTTTTGAAAAAAAAAAGCACTTTTGGGATTCCCTTATAGATGACTTTTGTTTAAGTTCTTGGAGATTTTTTATTATATTGTTCTCTGCAGGTTTTCAAATGCAGTTCAGGTATTCCTACTGCTGTTAGCTTCACCTTCTCTGAGACATCATCAGTGCCATCAGTGCCTGAGGTTTTAAGCCATTCAAACTGACAAAATATTTTGATTCTTTCTATTTTGAAACATTCATAACCGGCACTGCAGTCTCTTTTTTTTCCATTTATCTTCATAAAGATAAAGGGAAGTTCTGTGCTCACAGGATCCTTAAATTATTTTAATTCTATTCAGGAACAAAATTTTGAACTTAATTAATCATCATCACTTTCTGCTCTTCAGATCAAATGTAGGATCTGTTATCAGTTTAATTTTATTCTCCACAAAATACAGGAGGATTTCAAGTGGAAACCCACAAATAGTAACAGGGAGGTGAAATCCCCTCCCTCTTCCCATAAAATGATCTGTCACTGGGCACAGTAGTTTCAAGTTTTATTTCAAGCAACATTAATGTTTCTCTTGAGTGCACTCTTCTGCTCACTTTCTGCTTCAATTCAGTAGTAATTCATGGAAACTATTAGTTTTGCCTATCAACGTTTCTTGATGATCCATCCAGAATTCATAATTAACAACTACTCAGTATTGGAGATTGTTTCTCGTTGCAACTGCGCTACTCAGTCATCCAGTGCTGAACTTAATGGAACCATCATCAATTTTATTATTGCCATTTAAACAGAAAGGAAGGCCCAGTTTTGTGTAATGGTTAATGTACCTAGTTAGAAATGGGAAAACTACGAGTTCTAGTCCCAAAGGTGCTTTTTCAAGAGGCAACTGGACTTTCTGTTTTTTTCTTTGAAGATGTTTCACTTCTCATCCAAGAAGCTTCTTCAGCTCTGAAGGGGGTTTCTTCCCAAAATGCATAGCTAAATATCTATGGAGATTCTCAGTTATCCACGTCATGGTTGTCCAAAAGGGCTTTTTCAAGAGGCAACTGAACTTTTTGGCTTTTCTTTGAAGATGTTTCGCTTCTCATCCAAGCAGCTTCTTCAGCTGTCAGGAAGCACCTTAGGGGCAACCATGACCTGGATGATTGAGAATCCCCACAGACATTTAGCTATGAGTTCTAGTCCCTCCTCAGGCATAAAACCAGTTTTATTAAGTGAAAATCCTATAATTAGGAGCCTCAGTATTCTTAAGTGTGATGCTGACAATTTTATTTAATCTTCTTGGGAGGAAAAGTTCTTTCAGAGTGTCGACCTTTGTCTCCTTGTGATGATAGAGGAGAAAGAGAAAGCAAAACATTCCATTACTAACCTAAAGTTTGAGTTCTTTGGAAAAGTTAGATCATTAAGAAGAAAAACAGAACTGTAAGAGAGAGCCATAGTATAAAATAATGTAATTATTTTTTATACCTCGACTATATGTTGAAGTCAACCAATGGCTGCTGTGAAGTTCTTACCTGCACTTTCTTTTCACTGCATCCTATATCAGATAATTTTTCCTCCATTGCTCTTTGTGCACTGCAGTCAGCTCAGCAAACTGGAACATCTGAGGGAATTAAAATAGTGAAAGAACTCTTGAGATTACATTTTAATTTGGGAGTTTGAATAAAGTATTAATAGATGCCATCATTTTTACATACTCCACTATTTCCTACTCCCTGATTTCCAACACTCAAGCCGAGAAGCGCGGTGAGATAAAAGATTATTCCTTTCACAAACAAGACGAGCATCTTCAAAAGATTTCCCAGCAGTACAGGATCCACCGTTTCAGCAAGGTCATTTCCTACGAGAAAAGGAAGATGCTGGCAATGCGAGATAATTTGTGTGCTTCCTTTTTTTTCCTCCCCCAGAAGAGCTAGGACAAAAATAAGCCTTAGAATATGTGGAGCAAACTTGGCAATCAGAGACGGCGCAAGGCTGTTTAGAATAGTCAGGGGTTACAGTGGACAAGCAATTAAGCAGGTGTGATTCTCTCATGTTTCCACAGCAGCACAAGTTAAAAGAAAGAAAGAAAGAAGATCGAAATTATGACAACAGGCAGAACAACCAAGCAGAGGAAGATTTTGAATATCACACACACACACACACACACACACACACACACACAAATACACATATCAGAGGTGGGTTTCAGCAGGTTCTGACCAGTTCTGGAGAACCGGTACTGGAAATTTTGAGTAGTTCGGAGAACCGGTAGCAAAAATTCTGACTGGCCCCGCCCCCATCTATTCTCTGCCTCCCAAGTCCCAGCTGATCGGAGGAAATGGGGATTTTTGCAGTAACCTTCCCCTGGAGTGGGGTGAGAATGGAAATTTTACAGTATCCTTCCCCTGCCACACCCACCAGGCCACACCCACCAAGTGTGAACCAGTAGTAAAAAATTTTGAAGCCCACCACTGACACACATGTATATATATCATATATCTCATAGATAACATCAAGATCATGAGAAATGATCTATACGGCACTAGTGAGATCACACTTGGAATACTGCATCCAGTTCTGGTCACCATGATATCAGAAAGATGCTGAGGCCCTAAAACAGGGGTCTCAAACTCGATTTCATTGAGGGCTCCATCAGGGTTGTGTTTGACTTTGGGGGGGCAGGGGGAGCATGGCCAGCTTGATGTCACTAGTTTTGGGGGTGCGCAACCCTGTGCCAGAGAAAACGGCTGCACGTGGCCCTCCCAAGCTCCATTTTTTGCTGGCAGAGGCACTGCGGGCCAGTCTTCTCTGTTTCCAGAGTGGCCCCGTGGACCAGATCTAAGCACCCTGCGGGCCGTATCAGGCCCCTGGGCCTTGAGTTTGACACCCGTGCCCTAGAAAGAGTGCAGAGAAAGGCAACAAAGGAGTCTGGAAGCTAAATTGTATGATGAATGGCTAAGGGAACTAGGTATGTTTAGCCCAAGGGTGAAATCTACTTACCTTCCTTACTGGTTCAGAAGTGCACAAGCCACGTGTGCTTGCTTTGCTTGCTTGCACACATCACATGCACGCACAGGCCTGTGCATGCGCAAAACCTTCTGCGCATGTGCAGAAGGTAAAAAAACACATTACTTCCTGGTTAAAAGGTGTGTGGGCAGAGCTTTGCTCTGCCATCGCTACCAAATTACTGAACCGCCGGCCATTATCACTACCGGATTGCCAGATCTGGTCAGAACCAGGAGCATTTCACCCCAGGCTTAGTGTAACGAAGAGATCTAGGGGTGATATGATAGCCATCTTCCAATATTTCGATGTTGCCACAGGGAAGAAGGTGTCAATTTATGCTCCCAAGCACCTGAGGTCAGGACAAGAAGCATAGTTAGAAGCTTGTCAGCGAGAGATCTAACCTGGAACTAAGGGGAAATTTCCTGACTGAAGAGCTTTCCTCCTGATGTTAAGTGTGCTGGAGACTTCCAATAAAAGATTGGACAACCATTTGTCTAGGATGGAATAAGGATTCCTTCCTTGGGCAGAGGGTTGGAATAGAACATCTCCAAGATCCTTTCTAGTTCAATGATTCTATGATGTATCTATACCTACAAAGATCAGGATCATGTAAACAATGATTATTTTCTGTGACACTCAGTGGAATCAGAAGGTTGACTTACAGGTAGAAGAAGCAGGGTAGGAAGGCGATTGATACTTTTGAACTTTGTTTTTGGAGAAGACTTCTGAGAATGCAATGGATAGCCATCAAATGGACTATTGAACAAATCAACCTCAAATCCTCACATAAGACGCAAATAATCAGGCTCAAATTATCCTCTTTGGGATTCATTATCTGAAGACCTAGCTCTCGGAAAAGGCTGTAATTCTGGAAAAGGTAGAAGGAAAGAAAGGAAGGAAACAACCAATAGCAAGCTGGATGGATTCAGTTACAGTGCTGAGGAGGAAACTCTTGGGAGACCTGAAAGACAAAGTTAGGGACAGATGGTCATGAAGAAAATCTATCTAGTTAGCTGCTAGGAATTGAAAATGACTTTACAACATTCTCTGGGTGGTTTTACAGTGTCAAAGCATTATTTGCATATTGTCCCCAACCATCTGGCTCCTTGTGTTACTGACCTTGGAAGGATGAAAGGCTGAGTCAGTCTTGAGCTGGACAGAATCAAACTCCTGGCTGTGGACAGAGTTAGCCTGCAATACTGCACTTAACCACTGAGGGAATCTTATCAATGATGAGGAAATCAAATGTGATCATGTGTTTAGAGATGACCTGCAAGAAACCTGGAAACCACATGGAGTACAATTTGCCCACACATGCAAAGTTTGAGCTTGTGTAGATATGAATTTCTGTTGATTCATTTGTCCATCTGTTGCTAACAAAGTATGAAGTTGTTATGGCGAAACCCAACTTTTATAGCCTATCTTGAGTGCAGAGGTTTACAACTAATCTATCTTCATACACTTTTTTCCACATGCATCGATTAATAAAATTAATAATGTTTCAGCAAGATTTCTTTTTTTAAAAGAAAAATTCTTTTCATCATTTTATATACTTCTTTTTCTCTGTTACAGTGATTAATGTGCCTATTCTACACTCATTAATGTCTTTTTATATTTAACTTTGTGGGTTTAAAAGCTCTTGAGACATATTGTAGGAATAGATAGAATGCATCAATTAGCACAAAATAAAGAGGAGCATTTTGCTGCAAAAAAATAAGATGTTCCAAAAGGAAAAAGCTAGAGAACATTATATACTTATGTGCATATTGAATAAATCAACAGAAAGCCATTTCTGAAATAATGTTAAATAAATCTATCTACATTGTGTGCATGTAGAGGGACGTGGTGGCTCAGTTGGCTAAGATGCTGAGCTTGTCGATCAAAAGGTCGGCAGTTCAGCAGTTCAAATCCCTAGTGCCGTGTAACCGGGTGAGCTCCCATTACTTGTCCCAGCTTCTGCCAACCTAGCAGTTCGAAAGCATGTAAAAAATGCAAGTAGAAAAATAGGAACCACCTTTGGTGGGAAGGTAACAGCGTTCTGTGCGCCTTTGGCATTTAGTCATGCCGGCCACCTGACCATGGAGACGTCTTCGGACAGCGCTGGCTTTTTGGCTTTGAAACGGCGATGAGCACCACCCCCTAGAGTCAGGAATGACTAGCACATATGTGTGAGGGGAACCTTTACCTTTACATAGTGTGCAAAGTGCTTTTAACCATAGAAAAGAAGAGACAATTTATAAAATAATGGAGCAATAAAGAGAATAATTAGCCTCTTATGATGGAGATCTGAGTGATTCAAATATAGAGAGTCTCCTAATCTAGTTTTAAGTAGTGTCAGAAACGTTTACTGTTTAACCCACAGATGTTTACTCAAAAGTAAGATTACTATGTCCAAAAGAGATTATCCCCAGAAGAATTCTACAGCATGGATTGTTCAGTCTGTCTTTTTGTTATCACTGATGAGCTTTGTGGTCCTTTGAGACTTTCTTATAGGTCTTTACTTTTAAACTGGAATTGGACAGGATGCCTCCTTCTGCCACTGAAAGAAGTCAAATTGGCAACTGATAATAGTATAAAATATAAGTAAAAATCTCTAGTATTCAAGGAATTACTATTATTCATATGAAAATAGTTATGAAGAATCCCATGAAATATGTTTCCATGACATAACAGAATACAATATATGCAATTGTGAGTTGTGAAATTGCCCCCTTTTTTGAAATTCTTCTAAGCAAAATCTCTTTAAAAAAACAACAGAGTTCTTCCTGTCTTTTTTCCTCTGTTATTAATATTGTCCTTGGCATGAATTCCAGACATGGATAGAATGTGTGTAGCCTCTGGAGTCGAAAGGCTGAGAAATCCAAGGATAAGAGAAGCATAGCTACAGAGCTTTTTAGTAACCAATTGCAAATTGTTCCAGATCCAGCATATGTTAATTAAATTATAGAACAGAATAGAATAGAATAGAATAGAATAGAATAGAATAGAATAGAATAGAATAGAATAGAATAGAATAGAATAACAGAGTTGGAAGGGACCTTGGAGGTCTTCTAGTCCAACCCCCTGCTTAGGCAGGAAACCCTACACCACTTCAGACAAATGGTTATCCAACATCTTCTTAAAAACTTCCAGCATTGGAGCATTCACAGCTTCTGGAGGCAAGTTGTTCCACTGATTAATTGTTCTAACTGTCAGAAAATTAGTTCTAAGTTGCTTCTCTCCTTGATTAATTTCCACCCATTGCTTCTTATCCTGCCCTCAGGTGCTTTGGAGAATAGCTTGACTCCCTCTTCTTTGTGGCAGCCCCTGAGATATTGGAATACTGCTATCATGTCTCTCCTGGTTCTTCTCTTCACTAGACTAGCCATGCCCAGTTCCTGCAACCGTTATTCCTATGTTTTAGCCTCCAGTCCCCTAATCATCTTTGTTGCTCTTCTCTGCACTCTTTCTAGGGTCACAACATCGTTTTTACATCGTGGCGACCAAAACTGAATGCAGTATTCCAAGTGCGGCCTTACCAAGACATTAAAAAATGGTATTAACACTTCACATAATCTTGATTCTATCCCTCTGTTTATGCAGCCTAGAACCGTGTTGGTTTTTTTGGCAGCTGCTGCACATTGCTGGTTCATTTTGGATTTACACACTATAGTTGATGTCAAAATGTAGGGTTTTTTTGTCCCTTCTATCTTCCCCCTCCTCATTTCTATCTGCTTCTCCCCAACTTTGGAGCAAAGTGCTATAACTCCAAGACCACTATTGATAAATCTTCAATTGCAGCAGATTTGAGTTATATGCTCAGTTTCGATCAATAAAACATTTTAGGATAACAGCAATTTTATCACGTCCATTAATCTAATTAAGTTGACTAGGTATCAGGCATGGCATGGTCTTTTTCAATATTAGAATTATGATGATGCACTAAGCAACATAAATTATTATTCAAATTATTCAAAGTATTCAAAGTATTAGATTAATTAGACTATTTATTTGTCTAGACTGTTATATTTGATTTTCAGTAAAAAGATATGATGGGCTCAAATATTTTTTTCATTTTGCATCAGTACCCTATTGTGTTTCATTATAAGATAATACATATCATTATAAGATAATACATATCATCAGCAAAATAAACCTAATTTTGTACAGAAAAAAATAATGTATTAAATCTTCCTCTCACAAAACAGTATGTCTTTTTATCTGTGTCTAGAAAACCCCCGAAGTCTATGCATTTTTTCTATCCTGACACAATTATTTTATTTATAATTACCCTGTAGGTTTCTCTGCATAATACAATCTTACCATTAGATGAAGTAAGGAAAAAGCACAATTCAACTTGAATCTATCTTCCTCCAATTTATTACTTAGAATAAAAGAAGGGAAAATATAATTTTAGAAGAGTGACAATTTTGATAGATGAGAAATTGATTCTAGACAATTCATTGTCAAGAACATTTTCAGAGCTGTATAATTTGCTGACTCAATTTTTTAAATTAAAATAGGGCCAAGATGATCTTATATATGCACTCTTGGATTTGATTGCACTGCTTTATGGATTTTGTAGCTTTTTACTTGTGCCTACAGCAGGATTTCCTCATAATATTCAGGAAGATTTAAAGGAATTATTTCCATTCTTATTCAAGCAAATCCCCGGAAAGTTAAAAAAAATCAATATGGTGGCCATAAACATGTTACTGAAACCCACCCTTTTGTATGTGCATTGTATGATCCCTCCCCCCCCCAGATATCACAAAAAGGAAATGTGAAAATATCGAAGGAGAAGTGATGTCTTGATATTAGGGAGAAAGGTTGAAATTGGCAATTGGCAATTGAGAAGTTACTGTTGGCACTGGTCCTAACTGATGGCAAAGCAAAAAAAATGAGAAAAAGTTGAGGGTGCATCAATGACCACATTCTTATTTTTCTATGATTTTGTTTATTTGTTCAATTCAGAAGCCACATTAATCATCCAAGTGATTTTCAGCATGTTGAAAAAAAATAAAACGTAGTAAACCATATATACAGTGTAGAAATATTCTGTCCCAGAGTTTATTGAAAGAACCACATTTTAAGGGATTTCCTAAATAAATAGGATTGGTTGACATCCAGACTTTGGGGAAGATAATATCCCAAAGGATATGAAAAGATACATCTAGAGCAGAGGTGAAATTTACTTATCTCCCCTACTGGTTGCCAATGTGCATGTGGCACGTGTGCACATGATCCGCTCGTGTGTGTCATCATCTACGCATGCACAAAGCCTTCTGCGCATTTGCAGAGGCTTAAAATGTGACAAAAAAGCGATGTCATGACATCCATGTGGGTGGGCGGAGCCTCCCACAGCCTCTGCTACCAGTTCGCTCAAGCCGGATAGAACCGACTGGATTTCACCCCTGATCTAGAGGTTCTGCAAGATGATGTAACTTTAACAATAGGTCCTGCATTATATTGTCTGTACTAGATCCAATAGGATATCCTGCAAATACAGTAGGAGAGATGCAGTCCCACAGATAATCAGAGTTCTTATGAAGAACCTTGACTAGTGAATTCACATTAAACACATTTAATTTATTGACAATGAACTAGACAGAAGCGTTTACATGTTGCAGTGTAGCACCGGGGAGTCAAAAGTAACTATGGTTGACGAAGATGCAGATGTCAGCATGTGGAACTCTGTTGCTATTTGATCAGATGTCCCAGATTATCAGGCTACCCAAGTGTAAGGCATGTAATTATGAATTATAACCAATAGAAAGCAGATCCATAATTTCTGCTGGGCTCATGGGCAATGTGGGTCATTGACCATTGCCTTAATGCAGGAACAAATGACATTCTACTCCTCCCTCTCCAAGTCCATTGCAAATGTAACCTGCAGCCTTATTTTCAGGCTTCAATACACAATTTTCTGACCAGAGGTGTTATAAGCATTCAGGAAAAAAAATGGTCTCTATTACTTCATTCTATTCTGACAGCAGCACAGCACTGGTTGACTGTGATGCCTGGCATGCATCTCTCCCACTCACCCTCCCCCAACTATTGGTTAGCAGTTGCTGGTGTTTTAATAATCTACAATGGTCCAACAGTGGCCCATTAAGTCGATGAACTACTATCAACCCTAGACTTTCATGCCCCATTCAGCCCTTACATATGCCAGTGGGTACACTTTTTGTCTCTTCTCATGCAAGGGGAAGCATCATCTTTCTTTTCTACCCACTACCCACCATACTATTTCCACCACCACCCCCGTTTTTTTTAACACTTGCAACACTGAAACATTTCTGCTTTGTTTTTATGCAGCTGAGTTGTCATTTTTTTCTGGCTAGAGAGTTTCTAAGGGCCTACAAAGGAACACAGGAACAAAAACACAACTTGTTCCTTGTTGCTTTTTTTATTGAAGCACCAGAGAGGGTACCATAAGGGAAGGAGTTAATCAGGGGTGAAATGGTCCCGGTACGGACCGTAGTGATAGCGATGGATGGTTCGGAGAACCGGTAGCAAAAATCCCTGCTCCCCCCTCCCCCCATGCCCAGCTGAGCCATGCGATTGTCAGAGCCTTTTTTTTTACTTTTAAAAGCATTTTTTCTCTGACCGAAAAAAATGCTTTTAAAAGTTTAAAAAAAAGCCTCTGATGATCGCGCGGCTCAGCTGGGATTATCAGAGGAGCCCCTTAAAAGCATTTTTTTACAACCTCTTCGGGTGAAGAGGTTGTAAAAAAAGTAAAAAAAAAAAGTTGGCCACGCCCTCCCAGTCACATTACCCCACCACCACCAAGCCACCCCCACAGAACCGGTAGTAACAAATTTTATATTTCACCACTGGAGTGAATAAGATAAGGTCAGCATTAGTACTGTAGAGTTCCAGAAAAACATCTACTTCTGCTTCATTGACTATGCTAAAGCCTTTGATTGTGTGGATCACAACAAACTGTGGCAAGTTCTTGAAAGAGATGGGAGTACCAGACCATCTTATTTGTCTCTTGAGAAACCTGTATGCGGGTCAAGAAGCCACAGTGAGAACTGGACACGGAACCACTGATTGGTTCAAAATTGGGAAAGGAGTCCGGCAAGGCTGTATACTATCACCCTGCCTATTTAACTTATATGCAGAACACATCATGAGAAAGGCGGGGCTAGATGAATCAAAAATTGGAATTAAGATTGCCGGAAGAAATATCAACAACCTCAGATATGCAGATGATTACCACTCTAATGGCAGAAAGCGAAGAGGAACTAAAAAGTCTCTTGATGCGGGTGAAGGAGGAGAGTGCAACAGTTGGGTTGAAACTCAACATTAAGAAAACTAAAATCATGGCATCCGTCCCTTTCAATTCCTGGCAGATAGATGGTGAAGAAATGGAGATAGTGACAGATTTTATTTTCCTAGGCTCCAAGATCACCGCAGATGGGGACTGCAGCCAAGAAATTAAAAGACGCTTGCTCCTGGGGAGGAAAGCTATGGCAAATCTAGGCAGCGTACTAAAAAGCAGAGACATCACCCTGCCAACAAAAGTGCGTATAATCAAAGCTATGGTTTTCCCAGTTGCAATGTATGGCTGTGAAGGTTGGACCATAAGAAAGGCTGAGTGTCAAAGAATCGAGGCCTTTGAACTCTGGTGCTGGAGAAGACTCCTGCGAGTCCCTTGGACTGCAAGGCGAACAAACAAGTCAGTTCTAGAGGAGATCAACCCTGACTGCTCTTTAGAAGGCCAGATCCTAATGAGAAAGAAAGACTCACTGGAAAAGAGCCTAATGCTGGGAAAGATTGAGGGCAAAAGAAGAAGGGGACGACAGAGAACGAGGTGGCTGGATGGAGTCACTGAAGCAGTAGGCGTGAGTTTAAATGGACTCCAGAGGATGGTAGAGGACAGGAAGGTCTGGAGGAATGTTGTCCATGGGGTCACGATGGGTCGGACATGACTTCGCAACTAACAACAATTAGAGATAATATGGAAAAAAGCAGGGGAGACATCCATGCATACAACATCTGGGGAAGCAAAACAAAGACACAGGGACTTATGAGGAAGAGGCTTCGAGGAACCATCCCTAAAATGAAAAGGTAGGTCCTCACAGACCAGTTCATATAGAAGTCTCCATTGCTGGGAAGGACCAATCAGATCTTGGTGTGTTTATAGTTTTGACTAAACACCACTTCAACCCTATTGTCAGTTCACTGGAATCTGAGCCAGAATTTCTGAAGTGGGGTCAAGGAAGTGACAAGCCCAGGATATAAGTAGCTTAAATGGCAGTGGAAAATGGTGTTCAGTGCATGCTTTGGTTTACTCCTGGAGTTAGGGTCACATGTGCACAAAAGTTATGCCATAAAAGAAAAAAGGGGAAAAAAATCTATCAGAAAAAGAGTAACTAATTAGGGTTCTAAAATTGTGGTGGTAGTTCACGGGCATGTTTTAAATGGCATGC